>NW_012115422.1:3612704-3619890 GCF_000951035.1 Colobus angolensis palliatus
CTGCTAAACACTAAAGAGAGACACTTAGACATTATGTACCTCCTAACAGAAGTGCAGAACACTATATATGCATTATTCTTGACAAAAAAAAAAAAATTGAACTTGAATCTGGTCAAGCTTCTAAATCCAACTACCAATTTACAGCTTACAATGACATAGGAACATGTTAAACATCACAGGGATGCCATCAGCAAACCAAACTCTGGGAAATTCCAAGACAGCCAGTTTCTTCAACAATAACTTAAATAAGTTACAAAGGCGAGGTAGGAGATATGGTTGAGAAACTTAAAATTTTTTTTTTGGCATGCAAACATTCATTTGACTTTAAAGGCAGAGCAGAATCACATTCACTTTCTTAATACTATCACTATAAACAGGCTGTATTTAGGAGCTCTAAATTCGCTTTGGAAATTTTTGAACAGTTGACTACTAACAGCCCAGCAAGCTTTTTTCTTCCCTTCCAGGCTCTCCTGCACTTTAGTAGGGAGGAGGTAGTGTGTTGGTGACAACTGATGCTAAATAGTGAGTGGTTGTGCTTGTCAAACCCTTTCCACCTCCTCCACAAGCAACAGGGAGACTTGGCTTATTCTTTATCTAAAGTCTCTGAGTCAACAAGGAGGTTATCAGACACATAGAATAGAGGGAAGCTTCTGTTGTAGATAATTGTAAACGTTAAGAATGGATGAACTTGGAGCTTAAGTGTTCAGTCCTTCTTTTGCTGACCAGAGAGAGGTATGCTAGCAAGAGAACTCAGATGCTTGGTCCATTGAAGCATCAGTGTAATATATTCAATTCCTTTGATTAAAAAGTGCTGGAAAAGCCATCTCTGGGTGGAGAAGAGAAGAGAGTTGATTACAATGATGGTACTATAAAAGGCAAATCAAAGCAGCAAACAGCAGGCAATGCCCCTTTCCTCTTGAACTCCAACAATCAGTCCACTCCTGTCAGCTTTATAGACCAAGCAAACTCAGGTGGGAGAGCGGGGGATGTTAACTGAGGCAGAAAAAGGAGAAGGCCTTTGTCCAGACCTGTGGACCACTTCAGATATTGTTGTTTCCCAGCACTGTGTGCTTTCTAGTCAAGGTGGTTACGGGGGATTCAAGGTTTAAGACTCCATTTTCTGGCCAGTGCAGTAAAATGGCATAAACAGCTGATCCTTTAGAGGTATATCATGCAGATGTCATGTTCTTTTCCAACTGCACCTTCCATGGTTTCGAGGCATAGATAGCTTCCCCACTGATGCTCAGCCACTCCCTAAAAGCAAGAAGCCTTTCTTGGAAGACAGGAACAGTTAGATTATCTTTAGCTTGTCCAATGTTGAGATGATAGTTGCCTCTTAAACTTGCAGTCTGAAGCAGTTCCAAAACCATTTCAGATTCACTTGCAAAATCAGACATTGCCATGTTGCAACCATTGACCCAGAATTTCTTGTCAATGGTGGTACACATCTCTCACTTGTGGTCTTGCAATCTCCCCAGCTTAAGTTTCTCTTGACAGTTGTAGTATTGTCCAAGGTGACAGGAGCATTTCTGACCCCATCGGTCATTTACTACCACCTCTTCCTTGATAGAGCTATCATTGTAGAGCCAAGTTCAAATAAGTATCAGGACATTCTCACTTTATTAGACCAAATCATATCAGAAATCATATCAGACTTGTGCCTGTTAATAAGATCATATAGCCATGGAATTGTTTTTTTCACCGCCAAAATGCTGTGTTTTGAAGCCATTTTTTTAAATCAAGTAGCTGAAGTGAATGGAACCATTCTAATAAGTGATAGAGTTCACAGTGTATGTTCCTCTTCCAGACAGTTGTTTCCAACTCACCAACCAAACTGGTAGGACCCCCGTGTCCTTAGAATTTAAGTTCTAAGACATGACACTCAGCCAGTTTGTGATGCTTTGTATCAGGACTACATACTTGGCCTCCAAATCCTGGAAGAGATTGGCCCACTTGTCCATTCAGATGGAAGAAGCCTATTGTGAACTGCTGCCCAAAGTCTGCATGGCTGAAGCCAGGCAGGTAGTGGTGATACATGAAGCGCTGGTAGTGGATCTGTCTTCACCCTTCCAGAGCCACCAGCACCAAGAACACTCCCCAGTGCACAAACACTCTGAAATTGGCCTCATCAAATCAGTGTAGCAGCAGCCAGGAGTCCAGCCTTAGTCAGTCCAGAGTGTACCTGCCTGGAGCCCCAAGCACCCACATGGCAGCTCCATGCACCAGCAGCAGCAGTGGCAGCAGCGCGGGGGCCACTGCCAGCAACCTCATCTAGTGAGCCCTGGAAGCCTGTAAATTAACAGAGACTTTTACTCAATTAATCCTAATGAATAAACCTTGTTTGGATCTCAGTCAAGCAAACATACTTATGTTTGTCATGCTTTAAGGAAAGCAGTATGTTGTTCGTGGAAGCAGATGGAATCTGTTGTGGAAAGCGGAAAGAAAAGAAGTTGGGGAGGGTGAAGGTTCAGGCCAAATGAGCTGGTGGTGGTACTTTTCACAACCTGTGTGGTGGTACTCATTACAACCTCATTTATTATCCATTGTCTTCAATTTGCTCCTTGGGGAAATAGTTTGGTCTAAATAAAAGCTCAGAATAAGGATCTAGAAAAAGATTAGCTATATTAAGCCATGCACTCCAATTCAACTAGAGATAAAACAAGAGAGAAAGAAGGCATATCTCCAAATTCAATTCTCCTAGCTTCAGTTATGTTTTATGGAGAACTTATGTCATTCACAAAAGAGATGTAGTTTCCCCAGGGGAGACAGCAGGTGTACATTTTCTCTCAAGGTTATTTAATTGCTGTCAGGAAGACATATGATTAACAAAGCCAAATGCTATGAAGTACAGACAATTTTAAAGTTGTTTATATAGCTGATTACAGTATATCATACAATGTGTTTATTTGCCATAAACCTGCCTATCACAAACTGTTTCCACACCTGTGTGTCTTCACTAAACTGCCTATTGCTTAGCTGTTTGTGAATTCCCAGCTATGTGGATGGCCAGCAGCTGAACAAGGGGCAGCTTCCACTGGTGGCCTCTCTGAGCCACCTCCAATGTACAAGCTTCACATCAGGGCTTTGCGCACTCCAATCTAGGGTTGAGACCTGCTGGCCCATTGCGTCCCCTGCTTTGATGACAGCCCTATAGAAGGAAATCAGTATGGAAATGAAGGGCCTTTGGGGTTCCTCGCTGTCCTTTATGACATCCCACTGAATGTGAGGCCCACCATCTGTCATCTGTGGGATACTGTTGAGAGATAAGTAGGGAGTTGACAGCAGGCATTTAGAACTGTCAGAGCCACTTGGAAGCATGCATTTGTGTATGTTGAATTTTAAAATTTTGAAAAGGGACTTGAGTTTTATATGTATTGGTTTTTTATTTCACTTTAAGTTATGTTTATTACATTTTGCCAAATATCAGTCTGTGACTGATTAGAAGTAAAAAAAACAGAACTGATCCTTCACTACAGATAGTTTGAGATGCACTGGTATAGAGTGATGGCCCCAAAGCACGCTGCATCCCAGGGCTTTACCCTGACATTTGACAGTTCCAAGGGGACAGCAGATGGGAAGAATGTGATCCACAAGGATGGCTTTCAAAAGCATCTCTCAAAGGTGAGGAACAAACACTCAATCTACTTCACATGTGTTAGGTTCATTCCAGGGCAAGGCAGATCTAACAAAACCAGCCCAGCTGACCCCTAGTCATGGCATAACTCTTAGGCCTTTCAATACTAGCAGCAGTAGTAGTAGTAATAGTAGAAGATGAAGATACAGCTAAGACTTATATAGGACTTATCTGTGGTCCAGGTTCTGTCCTAAATGCTTTGCCTTGGCAGCATGCGTTTCTGAGAAGGGGCAGAAAGTCGCTCTCTTTACACAGAGTCTAAGAAAGCTTATATAGACTTACTATAAGCTACAAAATAGCAAATGGCCTTCCTTTCTCTTTGAAGTGATATATATTCTAGCCTACACATGTACAGAGAGGTATAGCATCCAAATCTGTCTACAGTGATTCCTTGTATAGCCATGAAAATTTGCTAATGACTGACCCCTTCTTAGGGTATTTTAAAACATCATGCCAAATATGCTAGCTATATTACATATGCCAGATATACTAGAGACAGTGATTAAAGAAATTTAATACCCAGGAAATAGGAGTTTGTGTGCAGATACTGGTCATGGAGCATATCTGGAAAATTAGTACAGAAACAGCATTCAATTTTAGAAAATAGAGAGACACTTTGACCAACGTTTTGATTCTCTGTTGCTGCACTTGGAAATTCTCAGGCATGAAACAGAGACAAAAAATATATAAGAATCAAAGATAACAGAACAAAACTTACATTACAGCATAGAGACATTATCCAGGACCAAGCCATTTATCTACTAGTTTACTCACTCCAGAAAGATAGACTGAGAAGCATTTCAGATATTTCTGTGTTCCTTCCTGCATCATTAGGGTTTTTAAAAATTTTTGAGTTTTCTAAAGTCTATATTTAACAGTATAATAGAGAGTCTATTCACCCTATTCCTCTAAGAATGAGCCTTCTTAGACTGTGTAAAGAGAGCTGCTTTCTGCCTTCTCCAATAATTTCTGCAACAGCCAGAGCTACCCCTACTATTGTTGGCAGCCAGATTCCCTGCCTGGCTTTGAGGTGGTCAAAAAATAGTTAATCACACACAGATTTTCAGTGTATGGTTGTAGGGAGGATTAAGGAGTTCACCCTGGGGAAACATAAATGGTGGTAGCGATGGGGACTAGTTCCTTACCCCACGTTTCCATGGCCTCTGTCCCTTGTCAGGTTGTGTGGACAAACTGGTGCTTGACTCTGCAAGCACAGTGGATAGTTTCAAGTCCAGGAGAGCAGGGAGGGAGATGTTTCCCCTTCCAGCCAACTGGCTAAAATTTCTTCTTCTTCCCACAAATTTAAACCTAGCAGTAAAATGGTAATGCTAAATCCCAATCAATTAGTATTCACTGGAAGCCCATGACATTCCAGAGCCATGATTCTTGCCCTTGGGAATTTTACCCTAATGAACTATGAATCATAGGAGAGCCTTCTCCACAGTAACTCTGTGTAACCCTTCCAGATGAAGTCATGGTTGTAGCCTACCCTAAAGGTAGAGAATCCAAAGGAAAAGAAGGCCAATGCTGCCCAAGACCCAAGGTGTCCTAGTGAAATACCAAGAAGAAAAAGACATTTACTATTTAGTGGGGATATTCCCAGGAGAGGAATTCCCAGCTTGTACAGATAGCATAGGAGGTCACCAGCCTCAGGCAGATGGCAGCTGTGAGGCCACACCAATCCTTCTGTCCTCATATTGACAGAAAAAGGCCTCCACTCTGGAGCTCTGGTGGAGGCCTGGCCACATTTGGGAGCCTGAGCTGGAGACAGAGTCACATCCTGTGCTTAGTTTGAGCCTGGGTCTTTGACTTGGGCTGGCAGAGCCTGAAACCCTTGATGATGCAGGGATGGGCACATTTCCTGAGCTTGGAGTGGTCAGTGCAGGCAAGTAGTTTGCACTTAATGCCCTTTGGGATCTTGGGCTTGACCTCCTTGGACTTCACAAGGGCCCTGACAGCCTCAATTGATTCACTCGTGGCCTTGACATCACTGACCTGCATCTTCTTCCGGCCCTTCTTGTGCTTCTTGGCAAAGTGCATGTTCCTCAGGAACTTGGGCCCACCCTTTTAAGAGATTTACATCTTTGACATAGGGGTTTCTTGATGCCATTTCTGTTCCATTTTCAGGACTAGTTGTGTATAGTGTGGTTCTTGGACTTGGCTCTATTTACACAGTAGCCCAAGGCTCCCAAAGCAACTAGTAACAGTAGAGAAAGAGTCTACCCTGTTTCTTTGTGCCATTTCTTATGTCTCTAACAAGAAATAAAGTAACTTATAAAATACCTTCAAAAATTGTTATTGTATCGCCCCAACAAGGTGATAAGATAGATACTAATATCTGCATTTTACTGACAAGGAAACTAAAACGCAGGAAGAATACATCCCTTCTTGAGGTCATGCAGAATTAGGGCCTTAATTAAAGTCCTTTTCCTTCAACCCCAGTGCTTTTTGCCATTATAGCTGCCTTTACAGTCTTTCATTGGATTTTTTTCCTTTGGGTATTTCACAGTCATCTCAAATTGAATTTATCCAAAACAGAATGCCTAATTTCTTCAAATTGTGTTCTTCTCTTGTTTTCTATATAAGAAATCTGCAAGTCATTTTTGATACCTTGTCTCTCTCACTTTCCCATATCCAATCCATCACCACATTATGACAATTGTACCTCCAAAACACCCCTCTTGCTACTTCTATCTGGTTTAAGCACTCCAGATAGTTGTTAAATAAGTGTTGAGGTAGAATGTGTGTAATTAAGAAGGATACCAGGAAGACAAAGTAGCTGGGAAGAGAGCTAGATTTCCTCTTAAAGATTTTGAAAGGTCTCTTCAAAAAAAAAAAAAAGAAAAAGTTAAGCTCATGGGCTATCATATTTGCTTTACTATATTGTGTAGTTCTAGTACACGGAATCATAGTAATATCTTAAATTTTCATTTTAACTTCCCTAGGTGCAACTGAAATTCTTTCTGGAACAAAGCAGTTAAAATTAAATCCATTGTGGTTTAATAATAAAGTAAATGAATGCCTTAGATCAATTATCTAGTTTTCTTCTCACAACTAAACCCTTTAGCATAGGCAAACAGATGTTATTATAATTTATGGATTGAAAACTGAGGTTCAGAGAGGCAAAGTGACTTGCCCAAGGTCCCACAGCGAGACTAGACACCAGAATACTCATGCCAGCATGAATGTTTTTTCCTAGTAAGCTCTGCTAACTTCTTTAACACATCCTCTCCTCATATTTTAGTGCCAAGACAACACCAAAATAGAGACTAGAAAATGTGGCAGATATTCACCATGGAATACTATGCAGTCATAAAAAAAGGATGAGTTCGTGTCCTTTGCAGGGACCTGAAGCTAGAAACCATCATTCTCAGCAAACTTACACAAGAACAGAAAACCAAACACCGCATGTTCTCACTCATAAATGGGAGTTGAACAATAACACATGGACACAGGGAGGGGAACATCACACCGGGGCCTCTCAGGGGGTTGGGGGCTAGGGGAAGGATAGCATTAGGAGAAATACCTAATGTAGATGATGGGTTGATGGGT
>NW_012115422.1:3619940-3693364 GCF_000951035.1 Colobus angolensis palliatus
TCACTCATAAGTGGGAGTTGAACAATGAGAACACATGGACACAGGGAGGGGAACATCACACAATGGGGCCTCTCAGGGGGTTGGGGGCTAGGGGAAGGATAGCATTAGGAGAAATACCTAATGTAGATGATGGGTTGATGGGTGCAGCAAACCACCATGGCACATGTATACCTATGTAACAAGCCTGCACATTCTGCACATGTATCCCAGAACTTAAAGTGTAATTTAAAAAATAGAGAATAATATAGGAAATTCACTGATTTAGCAGAAATCTGTGGCGCATACACTGGCTCAGAGAACATGGTTGTTGTTGTTCCTCCTCCCCCTCATCTTCTAGAGACTGTGTGCACACTCCAACAAATGAAAACAAAGACCTTAATAAGAAATTTTCCGTATTGGTAATATGACAATTCTGAGTAGGAAAGAAAAAAAAACCATAATGGCACATTTCTATGATACTCTTTAGCACACTGATTCTTTCTGCCCTGGATACAAATCCTGCATTAAGTGACTATCATTCTTGCTGAACCTTCGCTCAAAACATCTTCTGAAAAACGGTCTTTTCTTATGGTCCTTCTTGTAGTTAGAAACTATATCTTCTAAAAAAATTCAAGAAGCAAGTCAAAGCAATTTTTTAATTTACTGTTTGCAAGGATTGGGTTGGGTCACTCCAAAATATAATCTTTTTTCTTTTCTTTGTCAGCTCTATAGCCTAGGCAAAGTGCTTCTTTTCTCTCCAAGTACATGTCATTGAAAAATTTGCCACGAGATTCCTAAAACCTGGGTCTTATGCTAAAGTGCACTCCTAGCAGTGCAGACAAAGGTAATGATTTAGAAAATCTCTCAGTGATGTAGATGAGAATGAGTGTTAGAGCAATTCCTGGGCAGGAGAAAAAGACTCCGGTACTTACATAATCCCAGTGTGCACACATGGCTTCTGCTACAATTCTTTTCTGTTAAAACTTACCTGGCTTTGCACAAGACCTCAAATGCGGTGAATTCTAGATAACACCTAATATTTATTCATGCCATTGTCAAGAGCATCTTTGCAGTTCTTGCCAAGGTCTGTCGTTGAATATGTTTATCCAGCTGCATGGCAAAAACATAATACACAGTCATCATTTTACTCAGTCACCTACTCAATATTTTCTTCTATGATTAAATTAACTCATAAATATTACACTTTTAATGCGAGAAAGCCATGGTTCATCCAGCCAGTTGAATAGTTGTTTGTCCATTATCTAATGTTGCTGGGCACTCAGTCATTTCATTATGGAGTTTGAAATAACGAAAATCATTGCATTTACTTAACATGCACAATAAACAGACCAGGATCCCTCCAAGAGCTCCTTTATTATGCAGTGCAAGGCCATAGAGGAAATTTTGTAAGCAGCACAAAGAACTGTGGGGGCTGTGTTGGAAATGATTTTGGTGTATACAAGCAAATCTGCTCTAATTGTCTAAAGCCAAGGACAGAAATGCTGGCTCGATTTGCAGCTGGCACAATTTCTGGCTCAAGCAAGTAGAACTGCAAATAAACACACACATCTTGATTTTGCTTATACCCGATTCACTACCAGATTGTGCCCAGGACCCCTCTACGCTATTTCCACGCACTATGGCATTTTTGAGACCTCTTCCTCTAAATATCCAAACCCAGTCTGGTTTTTTAAAGCAACCTACAGCAGGTCTTACACATTAATCTCCATAGTGTAAAGATTGAAGCTTGAGGACAAGAATCTGCCTTTGCCCTCCAACACCAGCCCTAGTGACAATAGCATAATATGCATCCACATGGATACCCAGCCCTAGAGACAAGAGACACATTCCATAGGACCATTATGAAATCACCTCCTGAATGGAGTCTTTGTAGCTGGCACTGCAGGGCAGTTATCTTTTCTAGAATTATATCCAAATTTTGCTCAATCATTCTGGGAATAGCCTTGGTTAGCAATTGCTCATAATGTCAATGCTTTTGGAAACTTTTTACTGTCATTTTATTGTTTTTATTTCAAAAATAAAACTTAAAGGAGCTTGAAAAGTAGATTTTTAGATGATCACACAAAGGCCTGATTTCAGTAGTTTCAGTTCTGTGCATTTTACTTTATGTGCACCCACTGAAATTAGCCAAAATTAATCCATATTTGAACAAAGACTATGGATACAAATGAGCCCTAACTTCTGAGACTACTCAGTGCAGTGCACTAGCTGAAGCGTTTGGAATGCATTGGCCCTGGGAGGCGAGGAAGTTATAGCAAACAACATATGGGCTCTAAAATCTGGAACTATCCAAGACAGAACAAGAGAGCTATTTTCACTTTCCTTGTTCCGTTTTTTTCCTCTAGAAGATGAATGATTTCCAATCACATTTTACTCTCATCTTTAGAGCTGGATCCTGAAAGAACCAGGTTGTTTTAAAATGGCTGGTGAGTTTGCAGGCCTGTCTGATGATTACCTCATGCATTTGTGTCATCTGCTTTCCTTGTCGTGTGAAAACACAGTGAGGAAATGTGTAAGTCCACTGAATTGTTCCCGACTCTTTTATTCACCTTTCAGCGTGCTAGTTCCTTCCCTTGGCATTGATATCATTATGCATTTGTCAAAGATAAACTGTCACTTTAGGGCCTCTATTATGTGCAAGAATTGGCAGCAAATTTTACCACTGGGATTTGCTTATATCCTCTGTATGTTATTGTACTTCTTTGGCATTCAGTAAATTCCATGCACCCACTTCTTTGATGTTCATTCCAGCCCCTAAATGTGGAAACAATGACTAAAATTTTGGATCAAAGCATCCCATAGATGGCAAGCAACACAGCTCTCTGATAATTCACTAGAACAGAGAGTATCTCCCCTCCCCCACTAAATCTAGGCCAGTAGTCCTCCAAGAACAGCTCTGGCTTCCCCAGAGCTGCAAGGGCATGCGAGGAAGTTGAAGAAAACGACTCCAGGGTTTTAGTAAAAGGAAATCAACTAAACTGGATAGCTCTTTGGAAGCTCCCGGCCATTTCTAACTATAGGGAAAGCAAATCTTTTTTCCAATTCCTTCACCACGTTCTTTTTCCTGGTCCTGCTCTAACTAGCACTTGAACTGGGCCAGCCTTTTTTCAGCTTGCAAAAAGACCTATTTTCTCTATCATGTCAGCCTCACAAAATGGCCCAGATTTTTTTTTTTTTAATGAATTTTCAAAAGGAGAGTTAAAGGGTCCATGAACTGAGGAATTTTTTTAGTAATTGAATAATCACAGAACTACCAAAATCTGAACTAGTAACTTTTGCAAACTGGAATTAACTGTCTGGAACACACTTTCAGTGTGTACTTGTGCTTTACTCCTGGGATGCCTGTGCAAATAATTACTTGATTCAATTTATTTCACAGGTCAACTCTGACTCATAAAAGTATTAAAGCAGGTAACCCCCCAGGGATGCCAGGAATACAGATGAGCAAATAGATATAAAACTGTTGTAAGCAATTGGCAGGGGTTGGGGGTGGGTATTTTATAAATCTAGGTTATTTATGGTTATGTTTTCACTTCACACCATTTAGTATCCAAAATGTGCTAGTTATAATTAATATGCAATGCTGAGAGCTATTATGGGAGTACCATATTCCTTTTAAATATAGTGAAGAAAATAATTGTTTGAGGAATCTCATCCTGTGTAAATTAGAAGAATTCCCAGTAGAGTGGCATAATTGAAAATTGGGCTGACTGCACGGAATGGGGAAGAGTCATCTTAGCACGACAGTGCATGTTCCATCGAAAGGTAGCGTACCAAGGTGGCGACTGACAGCTCTTAAAATAAGTTTCAGATTCTCTCTCTAGATAGGAAGTTTTTACTGCCTGACATATGCAATAGTGACATCCAGTGGTTGTAGAGATAATTACAAGTGTATCTTATTTTAAAATATATAATGTTTTATGTTAGAATCAAATATTCTGTGTTGTCTAATATTGTCTATATTTTGTATTTGGAAATATGCAAGTCAATAATTCAAGCTAGATACCAAGTAATGAAAAATGCACTCTGTTTATCTACTAAGCAAATTCCTAAGTCTTGTTATTGTTATCTTCCTGTCTTTTAATTTTACTAAAATTACAGTAAGTCTACTCTCCAAGGGTCTCTCTGGCCCTCCTAAGCACACCTGTATGTTTTTACAGGCATAAATGGGATGGTGTGCATACTACACAGACAGCAAAAATGGGAACTGCATTTTACCAGTAAATACTGGAGAAAAGGCATCTGCGATCCTGACATGTTCATTGCTGCAGAATTGCTCTAAGAAGTTCATTAAGATATTTTCTAAGTCATTGAAGAGAAATAAGGATTCAGAAAGAAGGAAGGAAGGAAAATAAAAGGAAAAGGAGGGAAAACGGAAGGAAGGAGGAAGGAGGGAAGGAGGGAAGGAAAGAAGGAAGGGAAGAAGAAAAAAGAAGGAAGGAGGGAAGAAGGGAGGAAAAGGAAGGAAGGAGAGAAGAAAGATGACTACACATTGATCTTTATTAAGGCTTGGCAATGGAGATATTAGCCTCCTAAAGAAAGTATAGGTGGTTGTTTTTTTTTTTTTTTTTTTTTTTTTGGAATCTCGCTCTGTGACAAGGCTGGAGTGCGTGGAGTACAGTGGCATGACTTCAGTTTATTGCAACCTCCGCCTTGTGGGTTGAAGGGATTCTCCTGTCTCAGCCTCCTGAGTAGCTAGTACTACAGGCATGTGCCACCACACCCAGCTAATTTTTTTGTATTTTTAGTAGAGATGGGTTTCACCATGTTGGCCAGCATGGTCTCGATCTCTTGACCTCATGATCCACCCACTTCGGCCTCCCAAAGTGCTGGGATTACAGGCATGAGCCACTGTGCCTGGCCAAGAAATTATTGTTTAAAATTGCACTTCAACTGCCAGGAAATTAAGGCAAAAATAAAATTTTTTCACTAAAAAATAAATCCTGCTGGCACACCTGTAGTCCCAGCTACTCAGGAAGCTGAGGCAGGAGAATCAACCACTTGAACCCAGAACTTCAAGGCTGCAGTGAGATGTGATCACTCCACTGCATGCCAGCCTGGACAACAGAGTGAAATCTTGTCTCAAAAAATAAAAATAAAAAATTGAAAACAACTGCTACTACCAGAAAGTACCTAGAACAGGGCCACTTATAGGAACATGCGTCAAAAGCATCTCTGTCCTCCATGATGAGGAAGAAATTTAACAGAAGCCTGTGATGTCATATTGGCCTGTATGTCAATACTGAGCACACCAGGTGACTGCACACCAACTTCCCAGAAGCCACACCAGACCTTAGAATCCCTAACTGTTGGAGGGTTTCTTCCCTCAATCACCTGCCTTTTTGAAGCTGGAAACCATCATTCTCAGCAAACTAACACAGGACCAGAAAACCAAGAACCACGTGTTCTCACTTATAAGTGGGAGTTGAACAATGAAAACACATGGACACAGGGAGGGGAACATCACACACCAGGGTCTGTCAGGTGGATGGGGGACTAGGGGAGGAATAGCATTAGGAGAAATACCTAATGTAGGTGATGGGTTGATGAGTGCAACAAACCACCATGGCACATGTATACCTATGTAACAAACTGCACGTTCTGCACATGTACCCCATAGCTTAAATAAATAAATATTCTCAGAATGGGAAGAACTTAGAGGCACCCTCTTCCATTTCTTCCTTGCTGGAGGAGAAGAAAAAACCAACAAAACAAACAAAACATCAACTCCAACAGAAGGTACTAAAATCGATATGTAACTCCATAAACACACACACACACATACACACGCACACACACAGAAAATGTGTTGGATTGGTAGAGCATGTGTGCATGAGACCTGTTATTTGCATTAAGCAAAGAGCCCTAGGACAAAGAGAAAGGAATAGCCTCCTTTCACTCTGAGAAATGATTCCCATTTGTGTCAGTGAGAGTTAGGGGAGAGGTGCATTGAGACAGAGCAGGTGATTCGGCAGCCTTTAACCAGGTTGGTTTGCTTTTACAAGGACTTTGAACTGCAAGCTGGCTTATGCAGATACTAAAGTCAAAGAATGCCGCCCTCCTATACACACTGCTCTCGGAGTACCTTCCCTCGGAGATTGCTCTGGCTTCTTGCTTCTCTTAGTCATTTTCACAGCAGGACTTTATTGGGATATATGGAAGATTAGCATGCCCGGGTCTCACCTCTCCCTTTAATTCTGCAGGAGTCTGGCTGGGCTAACTGTTATCTTGTGCTCCCTGGAACTCTGGCTGGATGATTTCTGAAGTTGAGCTGAAGCCCATCTAGAGGGAAGGTGAAACTTCCCGTCAGCATGCAGGGCCTTCTGCACCGACACTGCCACAGCCACCGCATTACCAGCTCCTGCCAGTCTGAGGAGCAAGAGGCTGGCATGAAGAATCAGTTCCATTCTTTCCTCCCTACATTTAGAAAAAGCCTGTTTTGCAAAGCTTTCTTCAGTGTTTCAAGACAAAAAAAAAAAAAAAAATTAAGCAGTTGCACAACGTGCATATCTTCTCCTGGCCTGCAGCTCCAAGTATAGTTTTACTATGGTATATAATCTAATAATCCATTTAATTTCTTTAGAGAGATGTTATATATACAGGTGGCATTTGGATGGAATCACATGCCATAAACCTGTCTGCTCCTATCCAGGTTCAGAATACAGAAGAAGAATCTGTTTTACAGGCCTTCTAGAATTTTTACATGGTCAATTGGCTGGTTTTTGTATTCTGGAACATATGAGAGCATCTGCAGGGAAAAATATATATAAATCCTATAAAATGGTGGCAGGACTTCTGATTTACAGATAGTGCTGGTTTGAATTTTCACAAAAATATTTAGCTATAGGACAATGTATTAGGCATATTCTTAAAGGTAAATAACTGCAGCCAATAAAAGTTCGGCCTATAAAGGGTCCTATCTTCTACTAGTTTTCTGCACCGAGAATTACTACCAGTATAATCATGGCTCCCTGCACACTAATATTTCCTCTGATACAGTATGATCAATGTTGTGGAAAAACATTTATTATATTTCTTCTAGCTACTTAAAGGCATTACTGAATTATGGGCATCACAAAACGAATCCACTGTGCATTTTTTCTTTATGTGACGTTTTTACAATCTTCATTTTCTGCTTTGCAGCCACTGAGCTATAGAGATCCACACTTCGTCCCTCTTACAACTGCCACTGGGGCCACCCTCTCCTTTCTGCTTTATTACGTCTGAAATGCACTTCATATGATAACATTCCTTTTCATTCTATACTGGACTCTCATTTGAAAGGAAGAAGTTATGAAAGAAATTAAACAATCAGTGTTGTTAATAACAGTTCTTAATCTCCTTACTTAACGAAGGTTATGAAGTTTAGACTGAGAAAAGGACAAGGGGAGGAGATGGTATTTTACAGATCATTCCAGAAGAGCTGATGAACTCTGAATGGGTGTGGGTTTTGCAGTTTTGACATTTAACGATTTTATTAACATCTTTGCTTCTTATGCACCTTAAATCCACAGGATATGCAGCTGGGAGCGAGTGTCCAGCCAACAGCCCGTGTCTCAGGCCCTGCCAGGGGATGAATCAATTAGCAAGAGAAGCAATGATGCAAATACTCCGAGGTCACTTGGGATGCTGTTTGCCTTTTTGATAGAGAAAGCACGCCATAAATAACATCACACCTCAGGAAATCATTCCAGGAGGCCTCGATGCCGGCAGGGCTGCTGCCGGGGACGGAAGGAATCGTTTGCTCATTGTGTATATTTCCCCCAGCTCAGTCAATGGGAGATTTGTAGTAAAATCAAAGTATTTAAAAGGAGGACAGTTGTGGTAACAGAGGCATGTTTAGTAATTTTTTTAGTACCAGAACCTGTGATTTATGACCCAGAGTTACAGCCAACTTTATTACAAAAATGACTTCACCCATAATAACCTTATTCAGGGCCCTCTGGAGAATGATGTAGTACCCAACACATTATAATCTAGCAAATATTCAAACACAGTTCCCGCCTCCACCTCATTTCCAACCAACCCCTCAGAAGCAGGCTTCCCCCTTTACCTGCTGGGAGAAGTGGGGTCCTGGGCAAGGCTTTGTGCTCTGTGTGTGGGAGTTTGCCTGGATCAAGCATTTATACTAAGCCAGGATAGAAAGCCGCCTCCTGGGGTCTCAGTCATACCTTGTCCAACCTTGTGCCCTGAGGAGTAATGAGCAGAAGACACCCACTCACCCTTCATTTCCTCTCTGTGCTAAAACTTCTTCCTTCCCTGTGTTCCCCCACTTCTCCAGGGCTCATATCCCCACCACCTGAAAGGAGCTCCAGTAAGCTCCCTGACATTTTTAATTGCCATGGTAACTGAGGGCTGCTCTAAAACCGCCAGGGCTGGGTGTCCAAGCAGGGTCCCCTGGGCGTACCGGGATCTAGGAACTAGCCCTCCATCTTATTAAATTCCAGTGTCAGTTCCTAGCAATTGTTTTAAATTTACACCCTCAGAGTGGCTTAGTGGGATTACATGTCCATTTGCATTAAAACAGGTTTCTGTCATTAAACTGCCATACAATAAGCTTCCTTGGGACAAATTAATGAGCTCTAAATATCATCAAGTAGAAGTTCACTTCAAGACAGGGCAACAAGGAGGGGGGCGGAAGGAAGTGGCTGCTCAGAATCTCATGGCCCAGGAGAACGGTAAGTGCCAAGTAAAGAAGGGTCTTGTCCCGTTTCTTCACTGTACGATAAGTGGTCCTAATTTAGAGTCAACTGGGGAGATTTGGCGATATTCTCCCTATTTGCCAAAATCCCATAGCTCATCTTCTCTTGTGCCCTCTTCCAAATATGACTTTACCCTTGACTTTGCTGAAATTTGCTGATGAAACACTGGCCTCTCGTCTCAGTGACAGTGTCTCAGCCTCACTTTCTTTGTCCTGTTGTTCCTCTGTCCCTGAGGAACTTGCGTGCATCCGCGTGGCCTGGGAACAACATGCACACAACGCAGCACCATGTGTGGCTTGAACGAGTGCTCCCTAACTTTGTTAGTTCCCACACACTTTGCTAAAATGCATGTATGATTGCTACTGAACTGTCTGGTCCTCAGACCTTATCAGGACCCTGGAACAGGAGTCCTGATCAGGACCACCTTTCCTAGTCATCAGGAGCAGAATAGGAACAGGGAACAGTTTCGCTTTTAAAACGGAATTTGTCCTGCTCACAAGAAACACCAGAGCTTGTCTTCACAAATAATATGTGTGTCTAAGTAGAAGTTTTTCATTAAAACCAAATAAACCCCCAAACCTTCCCTTATGTAAAGGAGATAAGAATGGCTGCTAGACAGACTTCTTGATCCACAGAGGCTGTGATCTCATTTCTGTGTAGCCTTAACAGGGGATAGTAATGTATGATTGAGACACTGCTATATTTAGGAATGACAAGATGAGCATTATTAATAGCTTAATTGACATTAAGGCAATTACCCCTACCCTTATTACAGTTTGTAGAATTACACAGAAAATATTGGCTGGGGCCTTTTTTTCCCTAGAGCTACCCAAGGATACAGCATTTTATTTCATGCCAGATCCCGGCTTTGACATTAGATACTTAGCCATAGAATGATTCCAGTAAATCATTATAAATGCATTATAATAAAGATGTTATGAGCTATCAGATATTAACCCCCAACCCCTAAAGAGAGATAAATAGTCCAGTTGCATGAGTCCCACTTTTGTTTCATAAGAAATAAGCTTTTGCAAAGAGCAACTGACTAATGAATTATAAAATGGTGTGTTGGGCTCAGATAATTAAACAATGCATTTTAGTGTCTAGTGCAGGATGAACACTAAATCATACACAAATAAAAAACGTAAAAATCTGAGCCCCAAGCCTAACTCCTATTTTTGAATAACATTAAGGTTGGTCTACAGTCCAGAAATGTTTCAACTATTTTATCTGATTAGAGGGGCATATCAAGTATAAGATCAAGGCACAGTAGGTAAACTAAACCAAGAGTCAGAACAAAAACTGTGAAGGTGCTAATTTCAGATAAGCCCTCAAGGTTATTTTAATGGAGATTGTACATGGAGATTGCTTTTTCCCCCAAAGTGTTAATGGGGCAAAAGTCTAGAAGGACCTGGAAGTTTTCAAGTTTCCTTATACTTTATGTTTTCTTGGAACTCATAATAAAGCCTATTAGTGGGAACAGGATCTATGGTATTGGTGGTGGTCTTAGCTTTATAGTGCTGGAAAGACAAATGCACATCCTCAAATCTTCTCTAGGTTGTGGAGGTGCAAGGATGAGGAGGGGCTGGTTTGTGTTTCAACCATTATCCCCAGGCGGTGTTATCACACCCAGCAAGAATTCATCCAGTGGTCAACCGTGGATCACCATGACATTTTCACCAGTGGTCCCAGACAGGGCTGGTTTGCCATTGGCTGCCATTTCCTGGCACGTCGTAGATTTGCTGCGTGATTTGAAGCCGTGCTTCAGCATATCCTGAATATATTTTTTAGTCTTCCAATATCTCAAAGACATGGTGACCGCCTCAAGGTAGTCTCCTATTTCTTCGTCAAATAGCACATCATTAAGGACTGTGTGGCCAAAATTACAGATGGTCTTGGACTCTGTATGGGCAATGACCCCCTGAGCTGGTAACCAAGGCCTCCCTGGAACACCTGGAAACATACCATGCAGCCAGTCCTCTCCTGTGCTCCAGTCAAGCTGAACCACACAGCCCGATCCTCCCTCCACTTCCCTAGCTCCATGTGTTAGCCACTGCAGGTTAATTGACCTAAGGCTTATTTTCTTCAAATATAAAATGAAGATAATAATGCCTACCATAGGGTTGTGTGAACATTAAATGAGATCAGTTATGTAAAGATCTATCTATGCGGTGCCTTTTACAGAGTATGTCCACAAATAAATGTTACCCGTTTCATTTTAGTTATCTATGTTTAGCTATCTTTGTGTTTTTCCTATCCTGCTTCTTCTTGCTCTGCTATACTTTTACATCCTAATTCTCTCATACACACACACTTTGCTGTGTCTAGCACAGTGCTTTGCTTGTGGCGCACTCTCTACATGCTTGCTACCCTGAACAATATTAAGGACGGCAGTTACTAGTAACAGTTAATGTTTTCTGACCACCTACATGAGCCAGGCACTATGCTAAGTATTATCGCTTCCTTTAATTCTCGCAGGCATACGAGACAAATACTATTTTAATCCTCATCTATGGGAAATTAAAGATTAAAGATGTTCTATAACTTGCCCAAGGTCACACAGGCTCTTAAGTGGATTGTCAAGATCCAAACTCAGAACTGGTCTGGATTTGAAATCTCAGTTCTTAACTGGCACTGTGTCAGGCTGATTTTGTTAGCTTTTTCCTCTTTTAGACTAGGCCCTAAGGGATCAGTCATAAGCATGTACCCACTCTTAGATGAGTGACCCTTCGATCTTGAGTTCTGAAGTTCCAGGAAGTCCAGAAGTGTATGCTAACTCTAGTTTATAGCTGTGCAAAAGTCACTTGTCTAAAAACTTCAGGGACATTATATAAAACCATCCAAAGAAAAAACCTTATTGCACACCCCATAAAGTTAATTTCACTTTGAAAGCATGTGTTTGAGGGAGGGGATGCACTTGGCTATGAATTCAGGTTGGTGGCCACAATATATGGAGCTGTGCTGTCATCCTTGACACCCTGGCTTACTGGCAGCCTCGCTCCAACACACTGTCACAGGCGACGGATGGCCTCCCAGTATTGACTCAGAACACTGAAGCCTCCTAATGGTCCAAGTCTCACACACCACACACCTCCCTTAATTAAAAAAGTAAATTAAAAGGAATATTTCAACTTAGGGATGAATTATCTTAGTAATTTAAGATTGACATTTTATTGGATAAAAGGACATGCATGAGTTTATTTTAAAATACTGCCTTCATGAACAAGAAACCACAGAAAAGATTATCCTGAGGTTGCAAGGGGTTTGTAGAACCAGAGACACCCTCGCAAAATAGCCACTGGAAGGGCTAGGTGTGAGAGGCCAGTTGCTGCAAATCACAGGTCAGCCACTTCTACACTTGTCCTTCAAGCACATCAACTGGACACTTGGAGTTTTCTATAGTCTTCATTTCAAACTTGATCATCCTGAGTGCTGTGGTGGTCACTACTAGTGTCACAAAGAGTCCAGCACCCTCTCCTTCCAGGTATATAAAGGCTGCACTGCTGGGCTCCTTTGCAGTTGGACAGGCCATGTAATTTGTCTGTTGTTGTAAAGAGTTACTATGTTTCACTTCTAAGCCAAAGCATTTGATTGTCAATGTAATACCCTCCAGCTCTCTCCTTCCCTGCAGAAGTGATCTTGGAAGCATGTGTTGAGATGACAGAGTTCCCAATAGCCTAGATTCCTGAATGACTTAGTGGAGCTGAGTCCTCCACAGGTCCATGTTGAACATGCAGAATCAGTGAGAATAAACTTTTGCTGGATTAAGTCACTGATGTTTGGAGACTGTTCATTACCACAACAAAATGCAGCCAAATCCTGACTAATCAAGGAACTAACCTTTTGTTCAGAAAATACAGCCCTTCTTTCTAAGTCATAAACCCATATTCCCTTTCCAATAGCTTATTAAATGATTTGTATATTTTCCATCCTTTTGGTATACTCTCAGATGCCTAAAATTACCACAGTGACCTTGGATTGGACAAAGTAGTTGTCTTTTAGCCATTGATAAATATTGCTACTGTGGAATGAGGGAAACAGGAGAAGACAATGTTGGCCTTTCGAAAATATGGCATCATGTAACAATGAAAAAGAGGAAAAATACAGAAAAAGGAGAAAAAGAACAAGAGAAAAATGAAAAATAAGTCTATAAGAGAAAAGTAGAGAAAACGAAACAATAGAAATGCTGGGCAATTTGTTTCAGGTTCACTATAACCAACTGCTTGTTGTTCGGTTCCACTCCAGAAGGCATCTCTCAGGATGTCTTTGACCCTCAGCACCTTTTTGTGTATGTGCATAGCATACTAAGGTGCTCAAGAAAGGTTGATTGAGAGGGTAAATAAAGGAATAAATTTCCATTTTATAATCTTGGAAGCATATATTACTTTAAACGGCCTATGACTGTGAATGGGCATTCCACTGCACGTTGAAAGGCAGAACAACAAATGAGAAGGGAACTAGAAATAAATGAGTTTGAATAGCTCTTCATAACCTTTAAACCTGAGTCCTTACAAAGAGCAACTATGAGGTCAGAGCAATAATTCTTTGTCCTAAAAACAGGACACCACTGATAACTCAGAGTCGTCTGTTGAAGAAAGTGTTTCAAATAAACTAGTTAGCAATGCCCTTGTTTTGTTTGCCTCTGGATAGGAAGAACTAGGAGTGCAATCAGCACCGAGGTGTCTATAGCCTTGATGTGGTGGGAGAGGAAAGTAGGGGAACTGAATAATTTATTTTTTCAAAACCTTGAATGGAACGAGAAATACCAATGTTTTATCCATAAGGATAAAAAGGAAGAGTTGTGAGTCATTCTGCTGATACCAACTGGGAAGCTCCAGTAGAATATTCCCCTGGTGATGAAGTAATTCACTTTTTCTGAGATTAACAAACATTCTCTAGTAAGGCTGTTCCTCATTCAAGGTTGCTCACAGGTAAGTTAATAAAAGGCAGATTCTAAGAATTCAGAAGGAAGTTTGCCTTTCCACTGGGAGAAAGCATGCATTCAGGGTCTCTAGTCTGTGGGTTTGTGTGTGTGCACGCGTGCATCCTATGCACAGCTCAGATGTCCAGGACTTGAGATGAGAATGGAAAGCACCAAACAAGAAGAAAGCTGCCACACAGTAGGCTGAAGGAGGATGACTACAACCTTTAGGCTGAAAAAAGGTAACTGCATGCTGGCATGTATCCTTGTGGATATGTGGAAACACAACAAAAGTATTGGTCCATCCTGGCTGCAGTTTTAAAGGAAAGGAACATCTCCTGGCATGAACATCTCTTGGAGATGAACGCACTATACATGCAAATTCATATCTATCATCTTCCACCAGTCACCCCAAGCTACAGTCCCCTTCCATTCCTTATCAAAGGAATAAGCATCTTTCTTGTTTCCCAGGCTTCACTCCTCAAAATCATGAGCTTTTCTTCCCTACCTTTCCCTTCATTCGAACTTTTTCCCTTCAAAATGTTTATTGAATTCTTCTTATCCTCTCCCTGCCTGGGGATTTATCTAGTCTACTTAATTCTAGATCGTTGCCTTTCTATAGGAAATATAAAACACACAAATAATGAAATACCCATAATCCAAGGCAGAAATCATGAGTGTTATAGGAACAATGGCCTCAAGAGCTAGATTGCCCAGGTAGTTCATATTTCATACAATTTTACTATTTTAAATAAAATCAATTTGAAAAATTCATTATGTTGAAGAATAAAAACGTTTAAATATTACCTGATTTTTTTTTCTCATTTCTTTTTTCCCTTTTTACCTTCCTCCTTCCCCATGCAAGAAGCTGAACATGTCTCTGCTATTTAACTCAAGGAAGGAATAAGACAGTATTAAAGAGAAGAATTCTTTTCCTGACTTGCATGTTTCCAAAGTCGAGCCCCTCAGGGATGTGAAGACTTAAGGCAGAGGCAAAAGATTTGGGAAAAAATAATGTGAATTTAAGGTAGGCTTTCCCTTCTACCTCTTACCAAAGAGAAGATTCGCAGGATTGACGGAAGTGGATATTTGGAAGGAAGCAATGGAAACAGAGATGTTGGTGGGCGTAGGTCCCCAAAAATAAGGACCTGGGTCCTGTCCACCAGTTTTAGATGTGGGAAGGTGGCAAACTCCCCATAATGGTTTATGGGAGTAGAGATAAGTGAAGTAAAGCTTAGTAAATTGTTTCTGGAGGTTGATTTGGCATCATTTGGTAAAACTGAAACATTGGAGAAATTTTTACATGTATACATAAAAAGCTTTGTACAAAAATGTTTATTGCAGCATTACTTCTAAGTTGAAAAAAAGCTTCCCAACAACCTAAATATCCATTAATAGAAGAGGGAATAAATAAAATGTGAAATATGTTGACTGTAGGCTACTGTGTAGCAGTTTTCAAAAAATGGTTAAAACAATAGAAGACAGTTCAGAGGAATTTAGATCTTAGAATCCAACTGTCTTGAGAGTTAAAACCTTAAGAGTTAAACTCTAAGTGCCTCATTTTACAGATGAGAAGGAATGGGGGACCTGAAGGCTAAGTGATTTCTTGAAAGCAGGCTGTTGTTTAGACTTCCAACCTGGCCTTTCACCCATGATGTCATTAGATGCCCCAAGCTACCTGGTATAGTTCAGTCTATTCCAGCAAGCAGAACATCGTCCCCTGTGATCTCTCTATTAGTCTAGCACAGAAGAACAAAAAGAGGAGGGGAAAGGGGGAAGAAAAAAAAGAGGTTGCCCTTGTTCTTGAAATCACAGTTCAGATGAAGAATGGAATCATAATATGAAACCATTAAAGCCACTTAAGCGACACAGTTTTCTTATTTCCCACATTCACAGCTTAAGGAGTCTTTTGATCATCTCTGGATCTCCATTTTCTTAATAGCAAAACAAGGGGTTCAGCTAGAGGGAATCATCATCGACTCCTTAAGTTCAAACTAGTCTCCTTGTAATGAATCTAACTTTTAGCTATGGAATCTAAGCTGTCTTGATTTCACGGTTGAAATCTACACTCACAAAATAATATTTCATACACTTTCCCCAAATCTCTTGTCTATATCCTAACAGTTTCTTCTCATTGGTGAAACCTAGAGACCATATCTGATGCTTCTTTTCCAATATAATTCTTAATTCTCAGCACTCTGATAAACTTGTGGGAAGAATTTTCTGCCTATGTTTTAAAGATAGGCACTACATTAAAATCTCAATACTAAATGGCAATCCAGGCACTTACTTTTTTAAAGACTGAGAGCTCAATGTCAGCGTAACGGCCTTGGCTTCATGACTTTGCAAGCCTGAGGTGGGAGTGGACCTCTCCACCTGCCAGCGCTTACCTCCTGGCATGGTCTGATGGGCCGAATAGGAGTGGGAGTCAGGAACTCCACGATAAGTACTAATTGTGTGACCGACTTGGGGCTGTGACATCAGAGAAAACTGTTCCACTTTAGGCTTCTTGTACAAAGGAGGAGAAAGTTGTAAATAGAAAATTTCCCTGAAAAGTACATCATGCTCCAGAGGCCAAATGTGACAGTCATTAAGGAAGCAAGAGGAGATGGCTTCTTCCTCAGCCATGACGGGATCACTCATGGTATCCCCACCCACGCTCCCAATGTGTCACAGCACAGCCACAGAAACACAGCAACTTTCATGCAAATGGCTCAAATTCACTTTTCACATTTAAAGTAACACATTTTGTAATTATTAATGGTTAATTCGTGTGACCACCCATGAGTGAAGGGCATTTCCGTCTCCCACATCTTTAATGGCAAATAATTAATGATGTGTTAGAAATTAACAACAATTAACAGTGCATAGGAACAACGGTAGAAGGTCAGAGACGCTGAAGAAATGCGACGTTTAGCTTCTCAGGCAGAATCTGACAGTTTCAAGGAGGGAGACTCCAGGGAGAAATGTTTCCCTCAAGTACAAATACACCTCAACTCTTGCTCCAGAACATGGACCCATATACAATCACTTTTTAAGATTAAGCATGTTGAAGGAAATAACTACCCAGCACTTCTATTAAGCTTATTAGTTTTGCTAAACAAGCAAATGGTACATTAAATTTTTAGCTTAGTATTAATGAGTATTGCCTGAAATATAGAACAAATTTCTGATTTAGTAATTACATGATCATTTGAGAATGTAGTAGGGTCTAGTGAATTTCTAGAAAGAACTCTGAGTAACATGTAGATATAAATCACTTATAGAAACTGTTATATGTATATCATATTTTTGTGTTTAACTATAGGATCCCTGCAAGTATTATTGCTGTATATAGGCAAGTTAACTAAATTGCCTTAACTTTATCTACATGATAGATAAGTGGCAGATAATATTACTATCGGAGTGTTGAATTTCCCAGCCTCACTCTATGCATTTTTACCCTATTTAAAAAAAAAAAAAAAGGCCGGGCGCGGTGGCTCAAGCCTGTAATCCCAGCACTTTGGGAGGCCGAGACGGGCGGATCACGAGGTCAGGAGATCGAGACCATCCTGGCTAACACGGTGAAACCCCGTCTCTACTAAAAAAATACAAAAAACTAGCCGGGCGCGGTAGCGGGCGCCTGTAGTCCCAGCTACTCGGGAGGCTGAGGCAGGAGAATGGCGTAAACCCGGGAGGCGGAGCTTGCAGTGAGCTGAGATCCGGCCACTGCACTCCAGCCCAGGCGACAGAGCGAGACTCCGTCTCAAAAAAAAAAAAAAAAAAAAAAAGGGCCTTGGGCCAAAGTCTCATATATGTCTCAACGTTGAAAATAAAGTCAGAGAAAGTGAGTCAAGCTCAAATATACAAATTGATGATCTAACCAAGGATATCCACCAAGGGTATCCTACTATAGAACAGGCATGAGATATATATATTCTGCTTCCACCCACAAAGTAATTATAATTACATTACCTGTAATTATAAACATAATTAATTATATTCCTGCAATGCTTTAGAGCTTACAAAGTACATTCACATACATTAATTATTTAACCTCATCTGTACCTGGGAGGCAGGCATAGCAGAAAACCCACAGAATAAAACCACTGGCTTCATACTGAACCCAGAGCTATTGCTTCCAGGTGGCCACTTCCTTCTTTCCCTCTTGTGATCATCCCCTTAAACCCAGCTTGTTCTGAAAATGGGTGAAGAATCCATTTTCTAGAAGCAATGATATTTCTAGCTTCTTGGTCAAGCAACTTCCAAACCAGCAAAAGTGATTTTAAGGGAAGGAAGAGCCCAGAATTTGTGGGGAGGAGGCACCAATTCCAACTACCTCAAGGCTCTGGTTTGGCTCGGGCACACAGGAGCAGTGTGGGGCCTGAGCCTCACCTCTGTCCAAGTTTTCGTAGGCAACAGTAATTCAAAGAATGACAGACTTTTGGAGGTAGAACAGAAACATGTCCTGCACATCTAGGAAGTGTGCCTTGCTGAAAATGCAAAGAGAGCCCAAACTCCACAGCAGCTTACGGAAGGAACCATCATGAGGAGACCTTGCAGTTCAGCCCTTGTGCTTTGCAGGTTATGGGATCAAATGTGCACTCCTCTGCCTGCTTTTCAAGGTTCCACACTCCCCTCTCAAAACTCCCATATCATATTGGATATGCGGCACACAGCTTTCTAGCCCCATTTTCCATTGCACCTTAATATCCTAACCATTTACCATCCCACAACCGTGCAGCTCTCTGTTCCTGTTCCTGAGCTCCCCGTTTGCAGGCTCTTGCCTTATGTTAGTGGATTCAAATCCCAACCAGCCTTCAAGGCCCAGCCTCAAGGCCCACCTCCTTCTACCAGATACAAGGGAAAGTAGATTTTGGCCCTTCTAGGGAAGAACTTACAGTCTTCTCAGAGAAGAGATTTGTATTCAAGTAGCCATAGAAGTTGGAAGGTGTTCCGTGAGTGGCCCTAAAACCGAGCTACTTAAGTATGGACCAGCAGATCAGCATCACCTGGTAACTCATTAGAAATGCAAATTTTGGGGTCCTACCCTGGACTTACTGAATTATGTTCTCCAGGATCGGCTAAGGAGTCAGTGGTTTAACAAGCCCGCCAGGTGAATCTGACGAACGCTAAAGTTGGAGAGCCCCTGCCTTAAAAGAAGTGAATTCTGTAGGAAGTCAAAGGAGTAATTGACTTCCAGGTAAGTCTTCTAGAAGAAATTGGCATTTGAGGTTTGGCCCTTTAAGACTGTTAAGATTCAGACACCTGGAGAGGAGTGGCAGGCATCCCAAGAGTAAAGACCATGTGAGTAGAGACCCAAATCCAAAAAGGCACAGAGTGTCTGGAAACAGCAGGGACCCTCCATGTGGTCAGTACCCAGGATGGCTGGAGAGGAGTTGCTAGCAATCAAGTTTCGAATAATAACAACAACAACTTGTATTGAGCCCTATTGTGTGCCATGAAGGTTTCTAGATGCTTTATGTACAAGAATTCCTTTATTCCCATAACCCTATTGAGGAGAAACTGTTATTAGATGATCCCCATTTAAAGATCAAGAAACTGGCAGGGCACTGTGGCTCCTGCCTGTAATCCCAGCACTTTGGGAGGCTGATGCAGGCGGATCACTTGAGGCCAGGAGTTCGGAACCAGCCTGGCCAACATGGAGGAACCCCATCTCTACTAAAAATACACAAATTAGCCGGGCGTGTTGGTGTGCACCTATGATCCCAGCTACTGGGGAGACTGAGGCAGGAGAATCGCTTGAACCGGGAAGGTGAGGTTGCAGTGAGCCGAGATAGCGCCACTGCACTCCAGCCTGGGTGTCAGAGCAAGACTCTGTCTCAAAAAAGAAAACAAAAAAAGATGAAGAAACCGACGCTTAGAGAAAGTAACTAAACTGTCAAAATCGCACAATTTGGGTTTGAATTTTCACAGCAATAAGGATATAAGTTGAGCTTTGAGCTTGGCAGCTCCAAGCTTAGAGCTTGACTTTAAGGCAATTTGGGAGCCATCTAGGGGTGGCTGACAGTCAAAACAGTTGGTGTGGCTGCCATAATCCAGGAGAGAGATAATCAGAGTGAGGATTAAAATTAGGGCCAGGGGCATGAAAAGGAAGGGGCAGATTCCAGATAGTGCAGGGTCAGAGGAGCAGGACTTGACCAGGGATGAGATGGAAGGGACAAAGGAGAGGCTGGGAAGTCTCCTGGGACCTTAGTCTGGGAGGAAGCTGGAGTCATTAACTGAAGCAAAGAACAACAATAATGACAACAAATAGATTATCCTCTTCTTCATATTGGATTTTATTTATCACACACTTATCTACCAGGTACTGTTCTAAGAGCTTTACATAAATCAAACCATTTAACTTTTACAACAGCCTCCAGAGGTAGTTACTATTATTCTTCCCATCTTACGGTTGAGAAAACTGAGGCAGAGAGAATTTAAATAACTTGCCCAGGACCACATAGTATAGCCTTTCTCTTCTACTCTTGCTATAAAATAGCACTGGCATCTTGTCAGGGATTGGAATTCCTCAAAAGGATTCAAATATGTTTCTTCCAAACTTGGACACAAACAACTGCAGCCAAGTAAAGCAACAGATGAATGAATCCAGCAGTTCTCAATCTTCCCCATGCACTAGTATCACCTGTGGTGCTTTACAAACTTCCCAGTGCTGGGATCCCACATCCCAAGATCAGGATTGTGTTGGTCTCTAGGCTGAGGCAGCATTTGTTGGTTTGCTCGTTTCTTGTTTAAAGCTCCCCAGGTGTTTAATGTGCACACAGCACTGAGTCTACTGAATAAATCAATTGGCAAGCAAGCATTTATTGCTTACCTACTAGGTGGTAAGTGCTGTGCTCCATGCAGTGGTAGATTTCAAAGGTGATCCAGATACACCCCAGCCCTCAGAATTGATCTCTTCCAGGATTTGCATAAGGCTAAGGAAAAAGATAGAAGCAATTTGGGAGCAGAGCAGAGGTGGTGAGTTTAGCAAGTGACCCAGAATTAATCCTTGGAGTCTGCTAGGAGAAATAGGGAGTACTGGAGAAGAATAGTGTTTACGCTAAATAAAACAGAAAAAGAAACCTCCAGAGATTGCTGGGTAAAGTTATCCCTTCACTTTGGAGGTCAACTGGTGTAGACCAATTTGTCATCCTCTGTCTCCTTTCTACGCAATAGGACCTCTGAATGGCTTATGTATGCAGGCACAGATTAGGCCCTGGCGCCAAACCACCAATGGCAAGGCATTTTTTTTTTTTTTTTTTTTTTTTTTGCCAATGGGAAAAAAAGGAAAACATTTCAGCTGCTGCTAAGTCCCAGTGTCTTTATTTGAACTTCCCTGCAACAGGCAAGTTAGTGGTATTTATGACTTACAAGAATTTCCATCTGTAAGTTTATCTTCTTGTTAAAAATCAGCCATCCCTCTACCCAAAACAACCAAAGACAATAAATCAAAGCTTAAATAAGAATCTAAGACTTATCTCTACAAGTAGGAATCCCTATAGTTGCTAACACACTATGTTTTACTATCAGGCATCATAAGAGGTTAAGTGGTTGGGAAGCAGGGATGAGCTTCCCTTCAACTGGGTATGCAGAAGCCATGGAAATGAGACCGGATGTTGTCCAAACTAAGGGAGGAAGAGCTGGGCTAGCACTTCCCAATGAATTCCAGCACCTCATGCCACGCTTTACCGCTCCCAAATGACGCACACTGTGCTGTTGTTATTCTTAATTGATTCTGCCAATTGATGACTACACCCTCCAATCTCGTTCCTTTCTTTTGCAGAAACAGTGGTGTTAAAACAAGCCTGTCTCATTTCTAAATACTGAACAGATGCACCATTCTACCACTGTCAGCGAGGGAATGACAGCAGAGTTTGGTAGCAGCCTTAAGACAATGCCATAAGCTGCTGATATTGTAGCAAAATGTAAAAGAGGTACTACCTGGTGCTCACTGGCCTGCTCTGTGCTCTTGTTGTCCACACCTGTGCTCAAGTGCAGTGTTAGCGACAGGCCCAGACAGTGGCCATTCTACCCTAACACTGAAGTTGTTCCCACGGCCCACCGACCATGCATTGCACGAGTTGGGGGTGACATCTACTTATTGCTCTAAAGCAGCCTTTTTCTTAGATACAGTAGAAGGGGCCCATGGAAGTAGGCCTTTTACTCACCAAATATGTTTACTGATCAAGTTACCACATTGTCCAAAATTTTTCTTTTCTGAAGAATTTCTGAACATATTTTTTTCTGAAAAATCTTGATCAGTGTTTGCTTTTGGAAAAACGTGGGAGGACTGCTCACTCCCTCAGAACTTCTCTTTTAAAATGCAGTTAATCTTTGGAATTTAAGTTCCACATCTTAATGCACTTTTATTATTTATTCCCCATCACACAGAAAGTTTTCCAGGAGTAATAACATATACACAGACACTACAGAATTTAAAACCTACAAATTATGGTCATGGAAATGCTTTGTTCTCAAATGCAATCACATATGGGCAGATAGGGTCCTAATCTCCCTAGTATTGAAAGTGGCTATCTGGCAAAGACATGGAATCAACCTAAATGCCCACAAATGACAGATTGGATAAAGAAAATGGGGTACATACATACCATGGAATACTATGCAGTCATAAAAAAGAACAAGATCATGTCTTTTGTAGGAACATGGATGGAGCTAGAGGCTATCATACTTAGCAAACTAATGCAGGAACAGAAAACCAAATACTACATGTTCTCACTTATAAGTGGGAGCTAAATGATGAGAACTTATGAACACAAAGAAGGAAACAACAGACACTGGGGTCTACTTAAGGGTGGAGAGTGGGAGGAGGGAGAGGAACAGAAAAAATAACTATTGGGTGCTGGGCTTAATATCTGGGTGATGAAATAATCTGTACAACAAACCCCTGTGACACGAGTTTACCTATAAAACACACCTGCACATGTACCCCCAAACCTAAAAGTTAAAAAATAAAAATTAAAAAAATAAAGTTGTAAAATCTAAAAAAGAAAATACTGCCTTCCTAAGAGTGCTTTTGCTGTCTATGGGGAGGCTGGGGAGAGGAGACAAGAAGGAAACAGGCTGTCATCAGCGAAAGTTTCCTCCAGAGGAAGCAAAGCCCGACCTCAGGATTTCTTCCTGTCATAAGTGGGGTGCATATTGCTTTTGTCCTTCAGGGTTCAAAAAGAAATTTATCTTATTCTTTTCCTCTGAAACAAATTTTCTCCCACTCCCTCTTCCTTTTCTTGAAAAATTTAAAAGATACAGAAAAGTTAAACTCTCCCATTCATATTTCCCAGAGTTAACAACTGTTAACATCTGGTCATATTTTCCTCCAGTTTTTTTTTTTAAGAAATAATATGTTTCAGATTCAAAACCTAATCCCCTCTAACCAGCCTACCCTCCTATACCCAAGAGAAACCACTTTCATGAGCTGGATGTGGGTCCTTCTAATCCATTAAAATATAGATATCGTATACACTCAGGTATGCTACAAGTAATAAATAGCATTGCTTTCTGTATGTGCAGTGTTTCATTATTTAAATAAGTGGCACCATTCTTGATAGTTACTACAACTTGCTTTTTGTTTCTCCTTAACATTGGGTTTTTGATTATCTATCCATATTGAGCTATGTAGATCTAGTTCTTCCCCTTTCTTGCATATATATCACATTTCCAATCCACTATCGATGAATGTTTAGGTTCTTTCCAGTTTCTTACTATTTTCTACAATGCTGCAATAAACATTCTTATACTTGTCTCTTTGTATAAACATACAAGTATTTATGTAGAAAATATACACAGTAGTGGAATCCATGGGGCTAGGATATATTTCTAGTTTGCTTAAGTGCCGCCAAAAGACTCCCAAAGTGACTGTTACGCGCCAACAGAAGATAATGGAACCATTTCCCCCACATCCTGGCCAAAGCTTGAAGTTCTTGGACACTAAATTCATTTCCAATTTGATGGTTAAGCAATAATGTTTAAGTATTGGTTTTATTTCTCATTTTTATGCCTATTAATAAGTGTAACTACCTTTTGCAGGTTTATTGGCATAACAATTTTCTTTCATCACATCCTTTGCTTATTTTTCTGTTAGATTATTTGTATTTTTATTACCAGTTTGTAAAGGTTCTACCTGTATCCTGGATAGTAACCTTTTGCATATTATAATCACTGAAAATGTCTTTTCTTATTTTTGAATTGGTAATATATGCATATGCTATGAACTTAAAGAGTTACAAAAGTCCACAGTGAAAAAGTCTCCCTTTCACATCTACTCCTCTTTCCCCATTCAGTTTCCCTTCTTAGACAAAAAACAGTGCTGTGGTGCACCCTTCCAAAGAGTTCTATACATATACAAAAAATAGTCTACATGTTCCTCCACAGTGTTTTAAATAAATTTAAAAGATTCATTCTGCATATTGCTTTTTTCACTTAAAAATATTTTAGACATCATTCTATTCTGTAAGCTCCATTCAGCTTGTATGGAGGTGTTTCTTTTTCTTTCTTTTCTTTCTATTTTAATGGCTACAAAGTCTTCTTTTTCTATTTATGGAACAGAATTTATTCAACTAGATTCCTGCTGATTGATACTTCCAATTTAGTGTAATTAAAATTTGCTTCTTATCAGAGGCTGGGAAGGGTAGTGGGGGGATGGGAGGGGAGGTAGGGACAGTTAGTGGGTACAAAAAAAATAGAAAGAATGAAAAAGTCCTACTATTTGATAGCACAACAGGGTGATGATAGTCAATAATAATTTAATTGCACATTTAAAAATAACTAAAATAGTATAATTGGATTGCTTGTAACACAAAGGGTGAATGCTTCAGGGGACGGACACCCCATTTTCCATGATGTGATTATAATGCATTGCATGCCTGTATCAAAACATCTCATCTACCCCATAAATATATACACCTACCATGTACCCCAAAAATTAAAAAAAAGTTTAAATAAAAACAGTTGTGATTTAGTGACAATTCATATGATTTCATACATATACAAATATCTGAAGGATAAATTCATAAAAAGAGGAGAACTAAAGACTAAGTGCCTTTTTTAAAAAAATAGGTTTTGCCACATTGTCCTCTGTAGAGTCTGTACCAATTTATACTCCCACCAGCAATGTGTCACTTGTCTTTTAAAAAAATTAATATAATAATAACAGATAACATTTATTTTATGTTTATAATAGGTCAGGCATGTTTCTAAATCCACGACTTGTATTTTACAGAAATCATTATGGAAAATGTCAAACAAGAGTAAAATAAACTAAAATAACATAGTGAACTCACTCATACCCTCCCTCGGCTTTAGTAATTAAGAATATATGGCAAATATCCTTTCATCTGTACACCCACCCCTGCTCCCTTCCCCACAAACCTGCTGCATTAAAGCAAATGCCAGGCACTGTATAATTTTAATCACAAATACATCAACAGTTCCTCTAAAAAATACAAATCTTTAAAAATTACAATATCATTATTATGCCTTAAACGTTAACAATTTGTTACAATTTCTTAATAACCAGTCAGTATTCAAATTTCCCCAGCTGACCCACTAACATTCTCTTACATTGGATTTCTCTGAATTACAATCCAAAGGATGTCCCTGGGTTTTATTTGGTCACTGTGCCTCTTAAGTCTCTTTTCGTCCCTTACAACACTCATCCCTTTTGTTTTCTCGCCACTTATTTATTAAAGCACAAAAGCATCATATGTCTTACTCAATTGTCTTAACTTTGTCTGTAATGGGGTCAAGGATTTGGTTTTGTTTGCCATAAAAGGGGTGAACTTCTGCTATTGTCAGATTTCAGTATCTTTTCCTCCACGGTATGTGTTTTTTGTATCTTGTTAAAGAAAGCTTTCCCTTCCCCAAGAATACTTATGTATTTTTTTCTCACAGGTATAGAATTCTATTATTTACATTTAGACCTTTAATCTGTATGGAGTGTGTGTTTATATATAAGATACAAATCTCATTTTATGTTTTCTCTGGTATACAGCCATTCTCTACCCTTTCTTCATTGGTTTGCAATGTTGTCTCTGACACAAACTAAATTTTTCACATATACCTGGCTCCATTTACAAGCTCTCTCTGCTGTTTGATTAATCTACATTTCTGATCCTACTCCAATACCACACTGTTTTAATAACTATAGCTTTGTAATATATCAAGACATTGTTAGTACAGATTTGCTTAAAATTTTTTAAGTACAATAAAATCAAGCCCTTTAGAGCTCTCCAATGTTCAAGCAATGATGAACTTTGATTTTAGGGGAAAAAAATGACATTTGGCAGACCGTTGAAACTGAGATGGGAATCTGTATTGTCCTAATAAATAAAATGTAAAAGCTAGATTTACTTTATTTAGAAAAGTTGTATGCAGTTCTTCTACAGGTACAGGACTTTTACGATGACTTCTCAGATCAACAAAGGATTTGCTCTTTTCCTTCCCTTCTTTTTTCAGCCTTCTCCATATCAGTGTGGACAGGGAGAAGTGGAGGCTGAAAACTTGTGAATCCAGGAGTTAGGTGAGGGTGAACATTCAAATCCTTGCTTTACAGATTAAGAATAAGAAGCCCCAGAAGTGGGAGATGGACAAACCACAAAACTCAGGACTCTTGTTATTTGTGTCCTGCTAACTACTAAATTTTGTAAATTTAAATGCCTCAAAGAGCCAATAGCTGACTGGTCATGGTTAATTCATCAGACATGTACTGCTTGATCAATCTTGAAACCCTGGGAGGAATGGCTGCAGTGAATGTACTGATCAGCTCTCAAATGAGAGAGGAGTATTTTTGCTGCAAAGGAAAAAAACACACATAGAGCTCCAGAGACAGACCTGTCCCCTTTCCCCGAAGATGATCAAGGAAACTACTTGTATCCTATCTCAGTATGAGGACCACTCCACAAAAGCAAACAGTACATTCTTTACTACAAGGCTTCAAAGATCTTTGCCCATCTTCATAAGGCTGACTAAATACATTTTGATGGTAAAGTATGACGAGGTCTAGACCCAAAGAAAATATACTTGTTGAAAATTAATTAGGGGTGCTGCATAGCAAATGAAATGTGGTTGATACCTTGTGCAGAGAAAAAGACCTGCTCGAGTTTTTCAGTCTCTGATTTGACAAAGTCCAAAAGATAGTAGATAATTTCATAGCCAAGATGAGCAAAGGAGATGCTGTCTCTTTGGAGACATAAAAGGAGGGATAAAAGTAGAAAATCAACTAATGTTATATTTTCTAAATGGTATACAGCAAAGATTGATGCTGCCAGTGATTCACCACAGTGGGGAAATGTAACTTTTGTCAGACTCAATAAGGTCAATTAATGAGACTCTTATTTATTCATTCAATAAATATTTATTGATCCCTATTAATACTGAGGAATCCATACTGAACAAGATATTCATGGTGCCATTATTCTTGAAGTTTCCCTTCTAGAGCTGAAAAGCAAACAAGTAAAAAATAAATGACAAGCTGTGATAACTTGTATGAAAGAAGCAGGCAAAGCACTGAGACAGAAGCCAAATACAGGGAACCTATGTTATGGGTGGTCAGGGAAGGCTCATCTGAAGACCAACACTTCTATTAAGACATGGGAGCCTGGCACAGTGCCTCATGCCTGTAGTCCCAGCACTTTGGGAGGCCAACGTGGGTGGATCACCTGAGGTCAGGAGTTCAAGGCCAGCCTGGCCAACTGGTGAAACCCCGTCTCTACCAAAAATTTAAAAATTAGCTGGGCATGGTGGCATGTGCCTGTAGTCCCAGCTACTCGAGAGGCTGAAGCAGGAGAATCACTTGAACCCCGGGGGGTGGAGGTTGCAGTTAGCCAAGATCGCACCACTGCACTCCAGCCTGGGTGACAGAGTGAGACTCTATCTAAAAAAAAAAAATTTTTTTTAATAAATAATAAAATAAATAAAAAAGACATGAGGCAGGCAGAGATCAAGGAGAAGAAAGTTCCTGGCAAAGCAAATGGTAAGTGAAAAGGCCCTGAAATGGCAGAAGCTCAACATATTCAGGAAGCTGAAAGGGAAGCAGTAAGCCAGGGCCCTGGTGAGCTGACTGGGGGTGTAGGAGGTCAGGGATAGTGCTGGGAATGGGCCCTGGATGGGTCATGCAGGGCCTTATAGGCCAAGGTAATTCATTTGCATTTTTATCCCAGAAGCAACAGAAAGCTTTGGACAGTTGTAAGCAAAAGAGTAACATGATCTTATTTGCATTTTATAAAAATCTATGTGCTGTGTGCAGAATGGATGGAAAGGTGGATATTTAAATGAGAAGAGATGGTGGCTTGGACTGGGGTGCAGAAATGAAGAGGAAGAAAAATGGACGGATCCAAATATATTTTGAAAGTGGATTTCACTGGGCTTGTTGGCAGACTATACTGAGAGGATGAGGAAAGGGGTGAAATCAGATAACTCTTAGTTTCTTCATGTGAACAACTGAATGGATAGAATTGGCTTTTACCAATACAGGAAATATTGGGGGAGAGAGGGCACAAATGGGAAGTGAAGATTAAGTGTGGTATTTAGTCAAGTTCAATTTGCAGGGATATAATTATAAAACTCAGAAGTTTGGGCTGGAGATAAAAATGTGGGACTTGTTAGCATACAAAAGACACTGGACATGGGGAGGAGTATGATCATGATTGCCAAAGGAGAGAGTTTGGAGATGGCCAAGAAGGACCAGAACCAAAAGCCTGAGGAGCATCGACATTTGAGGTAACAACGTGACAAGGGATAAGAAGCTCACACAATGGCCTGGGGAGAAAAAAAGAAAAAGAGTAGAGCACATTATGGTGATCAGACAAGGAGAATATCTCAGGAAGGAAAGAGGGGTTGGCTTTACCAAATCCTGCTAGGATTCTTGAGGGGTAGGACTAAGAGAATTAAACAAGGAGAACACACCTGGGATTCTGGCTTCTAACAGCTACTTTCTCAGAAGACTTCTACTCCTCTCCTTATGGCCTGTGCAGCAGAAGTTCAGGAATTTACTGTCCAGGAGGATTTGTCAGCCAAAGGACTATCACTGCCCATCTGAGGATTTCCCACTTGGAGGCAAACTCCAAAAGAGTCCATCATGGGAGGTCAGGAACTCACCACCTCTCTCCTGGATCACTGTACTGGATCCTTCCTCACTACCATGATTCTGGAATTACTAGATCTGACACATTAGCTCAACATTATTTCTTAAAATACTGCTCAAAATTGGCATCACCTTTTTCAGGGCAATTTGTCATCATCTATTAAAACTTAAAATGCTCTTGCACTCTGACCTAGCATTTTTACCTCTATGTGTCTCTCAAGAGCTAAGATACATGTTGAGGAATGTTCCAAAAAAGTTTTGTTTGCCACAGTAAAAAAAAAAAAAAAAAAAAAAAAGGAACAATTTAAATGTCCACCCATCGAGAGATGTTAAATATTAAAGTATAACCTGTCAATACAGTTGAATGTTATGTAGCTACAGAAATAACATGTAGTCTTTCTAGATGTGTTGACATGGAAAGGCAACCATGACATATTGTGTTGGTGCATGTTGAGCATGCAATTCCCTCTCCTTGCCTCCTAACAGATCTCCAGTTTTCCTTTGGTCTTCATTTCCTCCCCATGGCAGCCCATGTGACTCAGACTTTACCCAATCCACTTGTTCCCCTAGAGACCCTAAATGTGCAGACCGAATCTGTCCTTAACTCTGTAGCCAGAGAAAAATTTAAAAACCAAACACATCACCTTCTTCTCCTTGCCCTTAGAATAAAAACCAAAATCCCATAGAAAGGTCTGCGTGGCCCTATGTGATCTGACCACTGACTGCCTACTCCGTCACATCGTCCCTCTCTTGCTTGTTCTCTAGGCTTCTGCCACACTGGCCTTCTTTCTGTTCCTTGAATGACAATGTTTCTTCCTACCACAGGACTTTTGAATATGATGTTCTCACTACCATCATCCTTCAGACAGCCCAAATGTCACCTTCTCAGGGGAGCCTTCCAGCCAACACAAGCTAGATGAGATCTGTTTGTTTTTATTCTTAAAGTCATTTTGTCTTTTTCCCTCTTGGCCCTTCTCATGATGTGCATGCATGCACTCACTGTTTGATGATTTCTCTGTCTCACTCAACCCCAAGACCTCTGAGGGAAGGACTGTGTCCATCTTGCTCAAGATTTTAGTACCCAGCACAGTACCTGGGCATAGTCAGTGTTCCATACATGTTTATCAAATGAATGAATCTGAAACTATGTCTTACACATAGTAAGAGCTCCACTGATAATCATTAAATGAAACTGAATTGAAAATGGTGATTTGTATTTGTCCTGTTAATTTTGATCAAATCAATGTATGTGGCTTAAAGATTTAAATATAATATATTCCTCCTTCCTCCATCCAAGCCATCAGCAAATCCTACCAATTCTACTTCTTCCAAAACACATTTCCAGTCTTTCCTCTCCCCTTCATCTCCACCACCACCATGCTAGTGCAGACCACCACCAGCTCCCATCTGGACTATTGAAATGCTTTCCAATGGGCCCCTGCCTCCACCTACATTTCTCTGTAGTCATTTTCAAGGAAACAGACAAGATACCCTTTTCAAGTAAATCAGATCGTGTCAAACCCTTGCTTAAAACCATCACTTCTCAACATAACTACAAACACACCTGAGATGCAGTTCAAATTCTGTACCCTAGCTTTGTTGGCTCCTGAAGCCTTTTTGACATAATCTCATAATGTTCTCAGGAACTTCCTGTATACTCTAATACACTACTCTTTGTTCTATTCTCTGTATATTATCAACCTATTGCCATCTTAGGGCCTACACAGGCTGGTACCTTTGCTGACAGTGCCCATCAGTCTGTCATGTCACTCTGTTGTAAATCTCCACCTGGCATTTTTCTTGTTTATTCCTTCAAGTGTCTTCTTTACTGCTATATTCTCTGTATCTAGAGCAGGACCAGGCCCCTAAAAGGCTAATGAATTTCTGTCGGATGAATGAATGCCTTTAAAAATTCTTTACTAATTGGTTTCCAGCCTGATATAGTTTAGATATTTGTTTCCTCCAAATCTCATGTTGAAATTCGATCCCCAGTGGTGCAGGTGGGACCTAACAGGAGGTGTTTAGGTCATGAGTTCTCAAGATAATGAGTTCTTGCTGTATTAGTTCCCATGAGAAATGATTGTTAAAAAGAGCCTGAGGCACCTCCCTTCCTTCTCTTTCTCCCTCCTCCTCCTCCTTCTCCCTTATTTCCTCCTCCCTCCTTCCTTTTTCCTCCTTCCTCCTCCTTCCTCCTCCTGTCTTGCAATGTGATCTACATGTGGCTTCCCTTTGGCTCCACTTTGACTTTTGCCATGAGTGGAAGCAGCCCGAGGCCCTTACCAGAAGAAGAGGCTGGTACCATGCTTCTTGTACAGCCTGCAGAACTATGAGCCAAATAAACCTCTTTTCTTCGTAAATTACCCAGCCTCAGGTATTCCTTTACAGCAGCACAAAACAGACTAACTCACAGTCCTATTACTTCACTGAAAGTACTCTCTTTTAGCCACTTCCAGAAATGGCTTTTTCATACTCATCCTCTTGAACCTCCCTCTTCCTCCCCTGCTGCAAATTGGATACCTCTTTTCCTTTCTTGTTTGCTTCCTTTCCTTTTGTGAAGCCTCTCTCTCACCACCCAACTGACTGCTCTTTCTCTCTCCCTTCTAATAGCATCTCCCATTCTCACACTTTGAAAATCTTCATGGTTTTTATTCCTCTCCCTCTCTTAGAAAGAAACACCATCTGTCCCAAGACTTCCAACAAAACCTCTGCAGCCATGACTCAACTGCCTACACCTCTTACCCCAGGCTTTCACTCACATTTCCATCCTCTTTATTGCCCTACAATGTTTTCAAATTCCACGTGTTAAATCTTCCTCTTTCTCGGCTAGTTTTGCTTTAAAAAGTCCTCTTTAAGGTAAAAAGCACCAAGACTCATCCTTGCCCCATAACCCAGGAATTGAGTTATGATTAATTCTTGCTTTCCATTTGGCCTACACAGCCAAGCTGTCATCTTGGCCTTCTGAGTCTTCTCTATATTTTTTGGATTCAACACCTTTTCCATTTCCATTTCAGGCCTGCTCAGCTTTTACCTACAATAATGCAAACTCTCCCATCTTTGAAAATGCCCTTTTTAGGTCTGAAAACTCAGAACCACAGAATAGTAGAATTGGAAAGATTCTTTGAGGGAACCTGTCTCATGTTTTGAAAGGAGAAAACTGAGTTCCAAAAATTACTAGGATTTCTCAATAGTGCAGCTAAGCATTCACGTTAGAGATTTCTCCACCTATCCTTCCACGCTGTCTTCTTTGTCTCCAAAACATTCTTTCTAACTTGGCTTTCTTTTTACACAGCTGCCATGTTGGTCTTAAGATGGAAATAATCCTGTTGTTCTCCTACACAAAAAAAAACTTCAGGACTTCTAATGCCTCAGTTAAACTGAGAAGTTTACTCAGAATTCCTAGATCTACTGCTCCCAGATTTAACCTCAAACTCCTCCACCCAGTATCTGGCATTCAGGTTTTTATAAACTGATACCTCTCCTGCTTATAAATGGAATGGAAAGGGAATGAATGAGTAGAGTATGGAATGGAATGGAAAGGGAATGAATAAGTAGAGTATTGGAAGACAAATTCCAGAGCAGTATGAAGAGTTTTCTATGTATTAAAATTCTTCTTCAATGGCATGGGTTTTCTTGGGAGCTGGTGAGCTTCCTATGAACCTGTTCAAGAACAGGCTAGACAACACTTACAATAAATATTAGAAAGAGGGCCTCCATTATGGTGGTGGAAACTGGTTGAGATGAGTTCAGACTCCTTACACCTCTGAGTGCTAACATCCAGTATCCTTCCTGTCTTAATTGGCTTGGGCTTCTATAACAACTAGGTGACTTGAACAATAGAAATTTATTTCTCACCATTCTAGAGGCTGGAAAATCTAAGTTCAGTGTGCCAACATTCCTGGGTTCTGGTGAGGGTCTTCTTCTGGGTTGCAGACTGCTGACTTATTGTATCCTCACATGGTAGAAAGAGAGCAAGCTGCCTCTGTGGCCTCTTCTTATAAGGGTTAATCCCATCCATGAGGGTTCTATCCTCCAAATACTATCACACTGGGAAATAGATTTCAACACATGAATTTGGAAGAGACACAAATATTTAGTCCATCGCACTCCCCATTCTAGCCTACTTCTGGATTCCTTTCACAGACCCCTCCAAAAAAACCTGAACTTCCAGCTTGCCCCATATGGCCCTCCACCTTCCTATTCTTCTATTCCTTTGTTTATGCCATTCTTACTGCCTACAATATCTCTTTCAACCAGTTCCATGAAACACATTTAAATGTCATTTCTTCTATGACATCTTTACAGATACTTCCAATTGAGTGTCTCTGTGTCACTATCTCTACCTCTACCTCTGTATTATCTTGCTCAACCTCCCTTAGCATAAAATCATGTAATTATGTTGCTCAGGATAGATTGGAAGAAACATTAATGGGCATCTGGTCCAAATACCTATGATTTTATTCTCTGGCCGTCTCCTCTCCCAGGGAGTCCTGTACATCATTGCTGGGTAAATCCACATACCCGTCCTTTCATTGCATTTTTTTCTCTGTTAGGGAACCTCCAGAAATCCCTGCCTCTAATCCATGCCTCTTCTTCCTGCAGCCAAGGTCACCATCAGTAGCTCCCACTCCTGACTCTCTCACCAGAAGGGTCCCTCTCCTTTGATCGGAGGAGCTCCATCTACTCCTTCACTCACATCCCTGCTCCTTCTTCACTGTATATTCAGGCCATTCTCTCTGCCTGAAATGTTTTACCCTTTCTTCACTTATAATAAATGTGTCACACTCCTCTCCAGGAAGACTTTCTTAATTAAGAGGGCTACTGTTTTTATTTTAAGTTTCTTAATTATTACCCATACAGTAATCAAATGCCTGTCTCAATACTGATAGTGAACTGTTTTCTAGCTATTTTGAGTACTAACATTCTCTCTTCCTACTGGGAACATGAACCACCTCATCTTTCTCTTGCCCACTTCCACCCACTCAATGAATCAAGTACACACGAAACCATAAACACTTGTTGATATTTGTTAAACAAGTTACAACTTTACAGTGGCCATTTTATCAAACAATAGCCAAAGCTGTATATTGTACTGAGAAGCAAAACCGGATAGAAAGGAAAAAAATATGTATTTAGAAGAGGAGACCACGAGGAGAAACTGAATATTAGCAGTGAAACAAAGAGGTAATAAACCTTAATAGTTTCCTAAAAGAGCAAGCATGATTGCTTTAATTGAAACAAGACATGAACACCGGAGATGTGCTCCTTTAACACTAGGAAGATGAATTAGAAAAGCTGCCCCAAATATTTTTTCTTGAGTGATGTATTATGTGATGAGAAGCTTGTAATAGGTTATGGCTGCACCTTTGACATATGATTTAACCCGTTGAAGCAGTGTCTGGATTTCTTGGTTTGCCTCTGTCTGCCTTTGGCTATTAGAAAAGAGATTCTAAAATGAGAGCAGAAACGGATCCTTATAAGGGTTTGATGTGGAGGGTGAAGTCTTTCTACAGATTTATGCTGAGAATTTAGAGTAGCTTAGGAAGAATTGCAAACCCGAACACTGCAGTATGAAAGTTGTCCCTTAGAGACAGATCACTCTGAAGTCTGGCTCCAAGTGGTCTTCCTGCTTAAGCTTCCAGGTCAAATGATGGCAGACAAATATATTGCTGGAAATTGGAGATGTGGCATTTCACTCTTCTGAATGTTTCAGAAAGGTAACTTTTACTGCAGGAAAGTCTTCCATAGCAGAACTAAGCCAAGGTGTAGACCCACATCTTGGCCCAGGTTCAGGGAGGTGGCCAGTGTATAACAAGGCAATCAGAGGAATTTGTAAAGGGGGCTTCTGAACATTCTGACATAAACTCAGTGAATCTGGGTTCGGATGGAGAAACAGGGTCCTCTCTCCATGGAACCCCAAGCATGCACTTCAAAGGCAATTAGCATTGCTGATCGAGCAAACAACTTGTACCTTACTATCTTTTATAGAAGTATTTAAAACTTTTTAACGAAACACGTGCTTTCTTCATGTCACTGCTATGCTGGTAGCTCTTATTTTAAGTGTATTATGACTTCTAAATGCTTTTCTGCCATGCTTGCATAGAGCCAACCCAGCTACATCTCATATTTAGCAAGTTTAATGAGTTTCCTCTACTGTCTCTCCCTTCCATCATTAACATTGTTCTTGAAATGTGCAAGCAGGAGTGAGCTCAGCCCAACACTCATAAACCTTGTCCTCTTCTGCCTTTTGGGTCATGCTGACCAAGTCTTGGGGTAATTACTCTGTGGTCACATTCTGTTAGCTAGTTGAGCACCCATCTAATGGTGTGTTTGTCTCTATAGCATTTCCTCAGATTACTGATGACTACGGCACATGGGAGAGCATCAAAACCCAGGGAACAACGCAATTAGAGTGTATCAGCTGCTTCCCTTCAATTCAGCAGGTCAACCCTAAAGTCCGAAGTCCAGACTAGCCATGAACTTTTTTCTCACTGTTACCCTAGTCTCCTTAAAACTGTTCTCAAAACTATTTTTCTACAACTTTGCTGAGTTTAGAATAAATACCACCTTGCATTTGCTAGGTCTTTGAGTTCCAATTGTGGCAATTAGCTTTAGCATCCTCTTTTATGTCCTATTATAAGAACGATCCACCACATAGTCCATATCTCAATTTCATCTTCAATATGGCTCCAGACTCCTCCTTCCCTTTGTCTCTCCTTGTTCCAGGTTACAGTCCCAGAATGAACACAGAGCAAATTCAGACACTGTACTATTTCTTTTCTGCAGTATCTTTTCCTAGCATCTGACAAGTTCACAGCCTGTCTTTCTCTCTAGGATTGTTCCTTTACAGAAATGCACATGGATTAAATAACAACAATCCTCACCATCAGGTTTGAAAGGCATGGGGGATGCAAAGTGCCAGACTCAGGCTTTCCCACAAGTCTGAGAAATGAATCTAGAGAATTCTGTTACTCTTTAACAGCTGAAATGGGGAAGACAGAGAGCAGATGTTATGGGCCCACCCAACAAAGTTGACCTCCTTGAGTCAGGTGCAAGGCCAGATAGACACATAGGAGAACAGGTTGATGTGACCTAACAATGCCATCTAAAACTTTCACCCCAGAATTTACAAACTGGGAATTTCCTTTGTTTAAAAAACTTTTGCTTCGAAGTGGGTGTTCCAACAGCATGTGGGACCCTATAGCTCAGACAGAGAGTCTAACTTTTGTCTAAAACTAGGAGTTGCATTGAGGAAAACAACAGAATAACTGATTACAGGTTATGATATTCAATGAAACCTCAAGAACACTGCAGCTTCTCAATCCAGTTAGGACGGAAATGATAAGCCCCACACTCTAAAAGATTTAACTGAGAGAAAAGCAAGTTAGCAGAGTTAAACCCCTTCTTATTAACACTAATAGCAATTAATTACAAACATTTATTCTGATTTATGGACACCTGCTTAGCATCAGCAACACAGACCCACCCCTCCAATTATTTAGTGATACAGTGGCACATTCGTTTTGCTCTGTGAAGTCAAGCCTTTTCTAATTTCCTGTGTAGCCACCTTCAGCTCTGTGTATATCTTCCTATTTTAAATTACCAACAGGCCTCAAACATATTTGCCTGGTTTTGAAAGCAGCAGGAGGTGCTTTTTGAAGTTTCTGAAATACACACACATGCATACGTGCATATGCGTGCATGCACTGACACGAGGCACTCAATCCAACTACAACGTGATAAGATCCTTTCCGTGCAGAAGTTTTCCATGTACTTACACTCAGACATACAAAACTTCTATTTTTCTCCCTTACTTTAATGATCTATCACAATTAGATAACTTCTTATTTATAACACTATTTTTGTAGTCACAAAGAAATACAAGATAAGTGATGAGCAAAATGACTTTAGAAGTCAGCCTAGGACATTATTTTCTGCTATTAGTCCTTACCAATGTCAAGCGCAAAATTTAAATTAACAAGCGCTTCGCTTATTGGAATGAGTTCAGCACTTTTGCTGCCTTCCATTGATTTCTATTTACTTTGGCAGCCACAGGCAAGAAGAACATATTTCTGTGCCTGAAGAAGCACCCTAAGGCTTCACTAGGGTATATAGATGCAAATGCCATGATGAAATGTTGCTGCGAGGTTATTCTAAAAATTAACATAACACAAGAGGAGCACTATTTATGTAGTGTTTCTACAGGCCTTACCTTCCTGTTAGCGTTGTGTTAGAGTCATCTCCTGGCTATATTTCTCATATTAACAACTGGTCTATAGTCCTTTAACCTAACAGTAAATATGCTGTCAAAGCCATTTTAATACTAAACAGCTTACCTGCAAATATGTCATATGCCAGATATTCTGGGCCAGGGGTAACCTTGACCCCACACTAAGCTTGTAGGAAAAGAAGCTAATGCCTCTAAATCATGAGGTTACTGTTGGTGACAGGTGTGTATAAAGAACATTCTTCATTAGAAATACCAATAATAAATATTTCTAAGCTCCAAGTTGGCTTCAAGAAGGTATGAAAATCTATAGAAGGGTTAAAATAAGCTTTGGACTCATTGTTTAGTTTTTTTCAGTTCTTCGTAAACTGTTAGCCTCAGGTTTCTTAGAGTTGAAAAACCTGTGGAATAAAAGCAATCCGAAGATACTCCCTTTCCTTTTTTCTCTTCTCCATTTTATCACTTGCAATAAATATCTGATCATATTATGGCATATTCATCTACCAAAGATAGCGAGACAGAAATATGAGCTACCACATTTTTCTTGATCCCCTGGTTTCCTATATTCTGACACTTCAAACATTTGCCAACACCCAGTGGCTCTACCAGTTTAATCGATAATATAAAAATAAAGAAAGTTAAACTAAATTAAAAAAATAAACTCAACTATAGAGGACTACAGACAATATTTCTCATCCTGCTCTTAAATTAAGACTTTGTTGATCCAATGTCAACCTCAACTCCTCCCTCTGGGACTGGAGGAGATGCCGATAAGTGACCTTGATATGGAGGAAGAGTACCCAGACTTCTATCACCATAGCCAGACAGATTATCGTGCCTCAGTTTTCTTATAAAGACAAATGTTCCTAATAAAATCCTAAAGAGTACTATGAGAGGATGGGTGCAAACCCACTTTGGGGACCAGAGTTTCCCAGCCCTACCATGGTGACTCCGGCCTTTCCTGACTCCCCGCCTAAGCCTTCCATAGGTTGTGTCCACAGGATAGGATGCCCCAGAAGCCTGTTTGGTTGAAAGCTGGGGAGGGGGAGGGGGGCATATTGACAGGCAGGAGGCAGTTAATTCAGCTGCAACTCAACCAGAGCACCCAAACTATCCCTCTGGGGTAGGAAGAGGGGGGGCATGGGCTCCTTTAATGACCCCAGATAGTCAGGACCTCTGTTTTATGTCTTATCGCAATTACAGAGAGACCAGGTCTGGTAAGTCGAAGCAGCTGCAGGGCCACATGCACATTAACTACGGATGTGCTGCCCCTTCAGATCTCACCCGCACAGGCACTCCCCCCACCCCCCACTGGGCCAAATCCATTTCTTTGAAGCATTATATACAAAAGCCACTTCTCGGAAACTCTGAGCTACTTTTGAATGATGATATATACTTACTCTTCACCACTTTGCGACACTGGCTAATGAAACTCATAGAAAAACATTAGCCAGTCCCCCGTATAAATGAGCTATTTCTAATGAGAAAGCTACAGCAGAAAACATCTCATGGTGTCTCCTGTCATTGTGTTGGGTGATTTCCTAAGCAACCTCACTAGTGTCTATCAGCAGGCATTATTCCGCAGGTCCTTGCCCTGCGTCACCTCCATGCTCTTTTAGCTATTCAACAAACCTGTCCTGACTCCAATGTGGAGATGCTGGGAACATGACTATGAGAGATTCTGACAAGTCTTGACTTCATTCAGCTTCCCAGTCAAGGGACAATTAATCACTGTGATGTGTGGAGTGAGTGTGCAGGAAATTAGGACCCCATTAACAGTGGCAATACAGTTCTCAGGACAAACACATAGAGGCCACCTTCACTTTATAAGGTAAGCTTTAGAAGGGTAAAGACGATTTTTGAACCACTTTGGCTAATAAGGAGTGTGTAGCTTTCTAAACTTGGATATGATTCCTACCTATAACCTTGGAAACGTACCAGGTTAAAGAATGAATCTAAATGTGAACTTCTGCCACCTTAGAATATAGCAAGGACTGGGTTTTGTGAGGTCCTGCATCCAGTTAACAATTTCTTTATAAGTTGCATTCCTGAAATTCATTAGGAAGTAGTATTTGGGGATTTAGAATGTGTGTTTCCATCAACAGGTGTCATTGTAGCATTTCATTTTATTTGTTCAGCAATTATTTGCATAGGCTTTCCTAAATAAATAATAGGCCTTAACCCATTAAAGCCTCATTGGAACCCTATGAAGCAGATACCCTTCTTATCCCCATTTGCAGATGAGGAAGCTGAACATTGAGAGGTTAAGTGACTTCCACAGGGTCACACAACAGATGAAAGTAGCAATTTCCACAGGATACTTGCTAAGCTGTCTAGGCATCAGCTTGCCAGGGAAGCTCTCTGAGAACAACAATCTGAATAGCCCATTCCTATCCTCAAGGCTCCTCCAACTCTGCTACCTGCTAGGAATATTCTGATCTGGAGCCTATATCCAAGGCAAACACTGCTCCATGCCAGGAGGAGCAGCAGATCTTGAATGCTGACACTTGCAGATCCCCTGAAGCCAGGGAAGGAAGATACAAAGCAGAGTCCCCCCCCTGTGGCTCCTTCACCCTAGGCTTTTGGGAAGAGACTCTTATGCCAAAAGAGATCTCAGGGAAGACAAAATCTCATAATTAGGGGATGCCAAGCTAAACTTTCCCCAGCCAATCTGCAAAAGCCATCGCTCCAGAGTTGGGCAACAGAACAGCCAGAGCGGGCTGGAGGTGGAAGGGTGCAGCTGGGCTCACACCCATATTGGCCATCAAATGCCAGGGTCCTCTGGACCACAGCACCCCATCTGCTTCAGGAGGTACACAGGAGTAGGGTTTTGACTAGGAAAGGACAAGCACCAGTTTCCTTCCCAGGAGTCTAGGTATGTGTAATTCTGACCCTAGTGTGGTAGACACCATCAGTCTAATTCCCATGCATTTGATGGAGAGCTGCCCTTAAAACACAGGCAGTAGGCATTTACAGTTTTGCACCACTAAATTAACCACCTGACATTGTCATAACAGAAGGAATAAACATTAAAGACAAAAAGCAGGTGAAAGCTATTTTCAAGGGTAACAAAGTAAGTTCTCCAAGACTGGAAGTGTTCAAGCCTCACTTGGCCCAGGTGTGATAGAGGGAATTCAGATATCTAGGTGGTTCGACTAGATCAATGCTTTCCAAACGTAGACATTCACCACGATCTCCTGGGGGAACTTTGAAAAGAAAATACTTTTGTCAGGTCCAATGCCATATGGTAAGATTCATTAGGTCTGGAGTGAGACTTAAGGAATCTGTAAGTTTCATAAAACTCACAGTGATTCTATAGCTCACCAGGACACAGAATATTTGGACAGGATGACCTTTGTGTTTCTGTTAGAGAGTCTATGATTTCTTACCAAGGCTCTGGGCCTCACCTACCACAAATTTACAGGTAGAAAAATGCCTGTGTAGATTGCTTGTCATTGGGGAATAGTTTTTACCCCACACAATGCAGTGGTGTGCATATTTGCTGATGTTTTCCCCCAAAGCATGTGGGAATGAATCATTATTGAAACAATTTACTTTCAGTTAGTGCATGAATGCCTTCCCATGATGCTCTGATGCTTTGTTTGTCCTCCTATAAAAATTATTTATGACCCAAGTGTGATCTTTTAAATCAGAATACTTATTTCTGAAATCAAAGCTCTAGCATGCTAATGCAAGTAGAAATCTTGATAATTTTTCAAAGCCATGTTGAATATTCAAAAGCTGGAACTGAAGGAAAGGAGTTAACATTAATTAATATTTGAAGCAGTAAAATAAAAGCAACAGTGAAGCTAATTTTGCAGGACAATTAATCATGAGTCTTGCTAATTACACATGGGATTTTGCAAATGATTTTTTTCACAGGTAGCAAAGTAAAAATGATAATCCGCTACCCATCAAAATCATTGGCTTCTCACCAATGTCCCCAGCAAGAGCAATTAGTGGAAACAGCAGAGCCCTAGTAATTGCATGTCAAGAGAGGAGAATGTTAGAATTTTAATTGCTCTAAATAAAGACCACTTGCTCATATGTACACCTGATTGTCCAAAACAGCTCTGCAAGCCACAGCAAGCATGCCACCACTTCCAGGTGCCCGCATAAAAATAACTCTTTGGGAACAGTACTCTCCCAGCAACCCATGCAGTTTCTGGAGGAAAATATCAATATGCATTCACATTCTGAATTGCAGTGTCATCACTTGAATATAAGAACTGCAAAAAAAAAAAAAAAAATCACCCACTTGGGAAAATGTACATATTCTTTATATTTGCCAAATATTTATTGCTGACATTTTTTTGAAGAACTTTAACTATCTACAAGGTGCCAAGGGCTTCAAATTTACTGAATTTTAGGATCCCCAATAAAATGTTTTTAACAAGACATCTCAAGAGGACATAAAATAAAAAATTACCATATTCATGAGTGTAAGCCTCTAAGATTGCAATGCTATAAACTGGATGTTTATAATTTGCTTGTGGCTTTCTTAATTAAAAACTGGTAATTAGAAACTCAAGTACTATTTTTACACTTCATCTTCTACACTTTACATGCTACTGTTACTTTTCAGTTTAATATATGTACACATGGATGCACACAATTGCAAATGATCAATAATATTTAACTGTGTGTCTAAAACCTAAATGATGATGGATACATTTAAATATTGCTTTCCAGGAGATTATTATTCCAATGGCCATGTCGTGGCTTAAACACTTAGTTTAAACAAGACAGCTACCATTTTTTGCTCTTCCCAACATGCATCATTTACTCTCATTTTTAAGCTGAATTGCTGAATTGCCTTCCAAGTACTTCAGTATCTATTGTCTCCCAGACTAGCCTTGCATCTTTTAAGTGCACCATATTGAGGTGCTAAACCACCAAACACTTCCTGCTATTAGCTTTGTGGGCTGAGTGTTAGGCGCAGAGCAGTAACCTTAATTTACCACCATATCGTCTTTGCACATCCAAAGTTTTGTGCATGGTTTACTATACCAGAACCACCTAAAATCAACAAGCAGGATGTGGGGAGTGCTGCTTCCTTTGCTGAATTACCAGCAGATCACAGGTGTGTACCTGACTCCCAGAGGTGATACAGGTAATAACACTAGGATGGTGATTTAAATGGTTGGAAGCTTTTCCACAGAAGGTAGTCCTTGAATCCTATCATTTTGCAAATATTGCTCACAAATGGCAACTTTCCTGGCCTCCTTAAGTGGTTGCTTTTTATTTGTATTATGTTTTAAAGTAGAAAACTTTGAAGATGGGTGTTTTCTGTCAAGGCACAGTTATTATGCCATCCTCAAGTTAGAATTTCTTCGTCAGGTATAGGCATATCTCATGAGACTTTAACCCTCTCCCCACTCTTTTTTCAAATATCAATTTAGGGCCAAAAAAACGTGAGTCAGAACAACCATTATTTACTTAGCATTTTGCCAAGACACAAAGAACATGGTACCCACTTTTGTAGCAAGATTTTTTAAGAGGACATAGCATAAAATGACAAAAAAATAAAAACAAAATAAAGCCATAAGCAGAGCAAAGCCTGTTGGATAGGATAGCATCTACATCTCAGTGACATGAGAGAATCTGATATGAATTATAAGATGATTGATTAGGACAAAAAATATTTGGCCAGGTGCTGTGGCTTATGCCTGTAATCCCAGCACTTTGGGAGGCCAAGGTGGGTGGATCATGAGGTCAGGAGTTCGAGACCATCCTGGCCAACATGGGGGTAACCCCGTCTCTACTAAAAATACAAAAATTAGCTGGGTGTGGTGGTGGGTGCCTGTAATCCCAGCTACTCAAGAGGCTGAGGCAGGAGAATCGCTTGAACCCGGGAGGCAGAGGTTGCAGTGATCCGAGATCGCGCCACTGTCCTCCAACCTGGGCAACAGAATGACACTACGAAAAAAAAAAAGAAGAAAGGAAGGAAGGAAAGAGAAAGAAAGAGAGAAAGACTTTTTACAGATCAAGATGGCAAGGACACACTATTATTCTAAAGGGCAAAAGGAGTAAAGCACAGGATTCTGAAAGCTTCTTCCTTGGGCTGTAGAAGCTCTTTCAGCAGCATCTAGAATGCTCGTGTAGACATTGTTTCCCACACTGTCTGGTATTAACATCAGGAGATTGCCAAAGTGCTATTTATATTGCTGCTCATGGCTGAGTGGAAGAAGGACAAAGAAGCTTTTTTTTTTTTTTTTTGAGACAGAGTCTCGCTCTGCCGCCCAGGCTGGAGTGCAGTGGCCGGATCTCAGCTCACTGCAAGCTCCGACTCCCGGGTTCACGCCATTCTCCTGCCTCAGCCTCCAGAGTAGCTGGGACTACAGGCGCCTGCCACGTCGCCCGGCTAGTTTTTTAGTAGAGACGGGTTTTCGCCATGTTAGCCACTATGGTCTCGATCTCCTGACCTCGTGATCCGCCCGTCTCGGCCTCCCAAAGTGCTGGGATTATAGGCTTGAGCCACCGCGCCCGGCCCAAAGAAGCTTTTTGATCAAAATGTATAATTTTCCAATATTAAGTGTTTATAAAAGGGTGTTGTAGTAATAAGAGGTTAGGTGTGCCAACAGCTTCTAAATCAAGGGCCACACTACTTCAGAGTGAACTTGGCATAAATACTAATAGATTATAGCTACTCATTAAGGGAACAGAGTAGATCTTGGCTTGACCTTTGCCCCACAAAGTTCCCAGGACCTTTTGTGGTTTTTCCTGACTATAGCATCGGCAGACATGTTGGTAATTTTTAACACCGTGGCAGACTTCCACTGTAATAAAGCTCGATTATATTGGCCCTTTGATGGAGTTTATGGTGCCACATCAATTAAATGAGGCAGAGAGAGACAGTAAGCAGACTTTCGATCACCCATCATTTAAGCAGAGATTTGCAGTAAAAGAATAAATTTTGTGCACACATATCACTTTAACATTGAAGAAAAAATTATAAGTACAAGTAACAAAGAAAGAAAGGGAGAACAGAAAGAAAATGATGAAGCTGAATGACTCGCCCTGAGTTTCAGTTGCCACCTCTGCTGTTGGACCAAACTAGGGGCTCTTAAATCTGGGTTTTCTCAATCCCCTGTAGGATCCGCTAATGGGCCTGAGTTCCCTGAAATTATGGGCCAAATATTGTGTCTGCACATATACATGTTTTTCTGGGTTCAGCTTTATAGCTTTTATGAGAATTTCAAAAAAGATAATAATCCAGATAACGATAAAAACTACTAGAAAAAATAGTTGCTTAGGCCTTTGCTGCTTCTAATCTTATAAGGAACAATTTGATAATCCTATATCTAAATAAAGTCTGCTCCAAATGACTCTGTTATGTCCGAAGAATCCCAAGGTTCGAAATCTTGTTTTCGTTGTATCATTTAATATAATTGCCCTCTGTGGTTGGCACGCATCTAGAAATTTGAGATCCCTCAGCAAACACTTCACAAGGTTTCACTTTAGCCTTTGTTGTTCAACCTTCCTTCAGTGCAGTATTTAACTGAGCTGTATCAACAACCACAAAAGGAAGAAAAAGGAGCTGAACCTTTTCCTCCATAGCCAGCTGAGCCACTTGAATGTCTCTATGGCCTGAACAGTAATAGCTCTTTTATGAATTGGTTACACCTTTGGAGTCAGTGAGTTTGACCGAAGTTAGCTGTTACTGTTATTATACCAACATTGCAAATTTTATCTAGATCCCTGTTGAAAATGAGCTATTACTCTGGGCTTCATACTGGACAGTCTTTCTGGGCTCTATGTTCTCAAGGTTTCTTCAGCTTACATGTTATAGAATTTTAAAGGAATTCTGAAATCAAAGATGACCTATGTCTATAAAAAATAAAAGGAAAAGGAATTTGGGAAGCTGAAAAGAACTGACCAAAGATATGAATGGACAGGCAGCCTGGAATTAGCTGGAAATGACCCTCCAAGCATATTTGACAGAATGATGTGAAAACATACAACATGAATTATTCAAAATAATTAGAGACAGCACTAAGGGTGTTTGCTCTGATAGGACCATAGTGGAATTTGAAGGGGAAATCAAGGCAACCAGAGAGAAGCAGGTAATAAACCACTTGGATTCTTAAATGGCAGGCCCTAATTTTTTCAATGTAAACATGGAGGTGTCTGTTTCCTGAATTGTAAATTGAAGGGGTTATCTAAACAGCTCTCTTTAGCATTACCACCCTGGGAGTAAGTCACTAAAGATGCTAAAAAATACATTGCTCCTGGAAAGATATGAAAACAGTTTTTAGTGACGTTTGTACAATGAGATGTTATAGAAGGAGGAAAGAAATGTAAGCAGGATACAATAAGATGTGGGAGCACAGTGGTCTTCTCTCACTCTGGACCCTCACAATTCCCAGCTAGGCAGGACTGGACATAGCCAGTATTTGGTTTGCTATTGAACAAGAACACTTATGCAGGGAAGAATTGCCATTTAGTATAGGTTCAGTGATCTCAAATTCCTGTGATCTAGTACACTCACATGAAAGTACATACACGAAAATGTGGCATTTTCTCCTGCAAAACTTTGTATGCTGACCCAAATAAAACAAAGCTATTAGGCTATTAGTAGTTGAGCTCGGGGGGAGTCAAAAGTTATATATGGATTTTTGACTATACCAGGGGCCAACACCCCCAACTCCCACATTATTCAAGGGTCAACTGTACACTGTGTCTGCTAAGGCAAAAGCAGCCTCTCTATAATTATGTCTGGGACTTGGGGTGGGATATTGGTGAGCTGCCCTAGGGCGCAGGTTTAGGCCCTTCACAGGGGAGATGGAGGATGCCTTGGGCCACCCACACTGGCCAGGCCTGTGCTGCCATCACTCCCTTTCCCCCCCCAGCCACACGATTGTCCAAGGGCCATGAATAAAGGCCCAGGTGCCTTTAAAGTAGCCAGGCCCTGCCTTTCAATGAAAACAGACTTTGTTAACAGTGGCAAAGAGCGATTAAAAAAGAGAGAAACATCGACCTAAGAGCTGTTTGAACATAAAAGGAAGAACCCTGATGATCCAGCATTCTTTGTCTTTTCATTTACAAAAGGTATCATCTTCAGAAATTCAAAAAACCCTTTCTTTCTCTCTTCCTTTATGAAGTAAAGGAGGTCAACCTGAGTCACATCATCATCTTTCCAATCATTATTCACTCCCCCTTCCTTCTGTCCCCTGAACAAAACATACACATCTTCTCTCGTCCAATGTCAACTCGTCCTTCTTGGGAGCTCTCATCTTAGAAACAACTATTTCCTGTCTCCACCCATACTTCTGTTTCTCTTCTCTCTGGCTTTTTAAACAAGCCGTTGACCTATTTTCAAATGGAGAGCACTTAGAAGACACAGAGGAAAAAAGAGAAGCAAGAGTTCAGGTCACCAAGAAGAAACGGCCAAATAACAGTGTCCACAGAGACCTCCACCAACATCTATAAAGGCCCCATTCCGAAAAGAGCTTAAGCACCATCACACTGCAGATTTGAGGCTTGTATCTAATAGTCTCTCTTCCCCTCTCGCAAACTGTAAAACTGGTTGAGATGCTTCAACATGCTATGTGAAATTCTTCACTAGGAGCTACCCTCTGATTTAAAGATACATTTTTTTCTCTTTTTGGTTTTCCAGATAACGGATTAAATTTTCATATTTTCCACTTCACTTTTCCAGGGATTATCTGGTCAGTGAAGTCTTTATAAAACATTTACAATAGTGCAGAATTTTGCGTGGCACTTTAGGTAAGTGTGCATCCTATGAGGCATGTATGCAATTAGTCAAAATGAATTTTTTTAATCAGAGATGTACAAAGATCTCAAAGCATTTTATAATTACATCATGTTTTGAGAAGGAGAGAGAGTAAAAATATGTCTTAACAGCTAGCACCAAAATGCCTCTTAGACAGTAAATTATTTTTGTTCGGAAAAGATCTTGATAAGCTTTGAGGGGAGATAGTGAAATACAAGGACCCAGGGTTAGCAGGAGCTAAGGTGGCTAAAGAGAGTGAAATTGCTCTTCCCAGGGAAGGAGAGAGAACAGAGGACAGGGAAACAAAAGGAGGACAGAGAGGCCAGAAAAATGGCATAAGAGGACACTCAGAGAGAAAGTAATTGGTGAAAAAAATCCCTTGTAGTGATACGATGTGGCAGGGATAGAGTAACTCTTAAGTAGATGAATAAATTCTACTTAAGGTTATTCATTTGCTGTGATGTAAACCCCTCCTGTGTCCCCAAAAGACTCAAGTAATGTGTACTGAACATATGCCTTGGAGTTCTTTTCTTTTGGTAGAAGTCAAGGAAGGTCTTGATGTGACGCAGGCAGAAACTCTCTAAAAGATTCAGTGCATGGACTCAGGAGAGGGCAGCCAGAGATGGCCGTGAGAACGTAAATCCTCTCCCCTGCCTTCATTTCCCATTCAGGGATTCACAGAACTTGAGAAATGCTTTGGAATTAGGGGTTCGAGTCAATCCTGGGCCATAGGAAGACTCCAGCTAACATCTGAGATAGGTTTTCCTAAATTACTATCCCTTATGTATAAGACTGATAGGAGACCTTCAAGAGAGTATGCTGTCACTTATTTTTCAAATTATCCTTGACTATTCTATCTTGCCTACCTGCTGCATCCATTTTGTGAGGTATCATTATAAGGGTTTGAAATGCAATGACTAGAATACACAAAGTTAACTCTCCAGACTTCGGTTCAGTACACAGCCACAGAGTCAGTTAGTAAACAAAGATTTATTTATGATGAATGTATCCCATTAAATTAAGTATCATCAAGTTCTTGCAATATGTATTAATCAGTACCACAATCATAACTAGATGCCTTATCTCAACCCTTACAACAATCAAATTATGTATTAAGTTGGTGCAAAAGTAATTGATGTTTTTGCCGTTACTTTCAATGGCAAATTGCAATTACTTTTGCACCAACCTAACCTATTATTATTATTATTTCTATTTTGCAAAAGGGGACCCTAAAGCCCTTAAAGGTTTTCTAAGCTCATTTAACTAGTAAGTAGCAGACCTGAGATTTGAACCCAGGTATTTTAATGCCAGATCCCATGCTCTGTAATCTAACAATACCTTCCTTTTGTGCCAGTCTATCACTGTGATTACTGCTTCTGAGGAAGTCACCACTGGACATCAGTTCCACCTTGAGTCTTCCAGAGAAAGTAGGTTTTAGTGGTTAAGGGCACAGGCTTGTGTCTGACTACCTAGGTTCAAGTCCCAGTTCTACCAGTTACCAGCTCTGGTGAAATTATTTAACGTCTTTAACCTCAAGTTGTCATCCATAAAATAGGAATGATGAAAATAACCTTAAAGAATATATTTTAGAATATTATTTTTAAATAAATGGTCTGTCTGATAACCTTCATGATCATGAACACAAACACCCTCAACAAAACATTTGAAAATCTAATCCAGCATTATATAAAAAGAATACATCACAACAAAACATGGTTTATCTTGGAAATGCTACACTGGTTCAACATTCACAAATCAATTAATGTAATTCATTGCATTAACAGACTAAAGAAGAAAAATTACATGATTGTGAAGAAAACTACATATATCTAGAATATATAAAGAACTCTCAAAACTCAACAATAAGAAAACCAGTAATTCAGTTTAAAAATGGGCAAAAGATTTGAATGGATACTTTATTAAAGAAGATATCTGGATGGTAACTAAGCATATGAAAAGAGGCTGAACATAGTCATTGGGAAAATGCAAATTAAAACCACAATGAGTACCAACATACACCTATTAGAGTGGCCAAAATTTTTAAAAACCTGAAAACACAGAGTGCTAAACGGGATATGGAACAAGTAGACCTCCACATATTACTGTGGAAATGCAAAATGATAGTTACTTTGAAAACAGTTTTTGGCAGTTTCTTACAACCCAACAATCCTACTCCTATGTATTTACCCACATGAAATGGAAACCTATGTTTACACAAAAACTTATGACCGCTTATAGCAACTTTATTCATAATTGCTAAAAACTGGAAATAACCCAAATATCCCTCAACTGGGAAACAGATTAAACAAACTGTGGTAAATCTGTAAAACTGATCCATAAAACTACTCAGCAATAAAAGCCTCAAACTATTTGTAGTTTGTTAAGGCTGCCATAACAAAGTAACACAGTCTGGATGACTTAAGGAACAGAAACTAAATCACCTCACTGTTGTGGAGGCTGGGTGTCTGAGATCAAGGTGTCGGCAGGGTTGACTTCTTCTGACCCCTGTCTCTTTGGTTTGTAGATGGCTGCCTTCTCCATGTCTTCATGTGGTCTTTACACCGTGCTTATCTAAATCCAGTTTTCTCTCCTTGTAAAAATACCAGTGACATTGGCTTAGGGTCCCCTAATTACCTGATTTTAGCTTAATTACTTCTTTAAAGACTGTATCTCCAAATACAGTCACATTCTGAGGTACTAGGAGTTAGGACTTCAACATAGGACTTTTGCGGGGAGGGGCACAATGCAGCCCGTAACAGTATTGTTACAGGCAACAGCATAGATGGATCTCAAATGCTTTAGGCAGGATGGAAGAAGCCAGTTCAAAGGCTAGATATATAATATTCTAGAAGGGCAAAACAATATGGACAAAAATCAGATCAAGTCCACAAGAGGTTGAGAGTGGGGAGGGGATTGATGACAAAGGGTTAACACAAGGTAATTTTGGGGCAGTAATGGAATCTTCTGGCCATTTGATTTGGGTGGTACTTACATGACTCTATTATGCATTTGTCAAAACTTAAAGAACAGTAGACCAAATAATGAATACTCCTGCATGTAAATAAAAAATTAAATGTAAAAGCATGGGCTCAGAATCAGAATAAAAAAGGTTTTAAACGAAGCAGTCTGTCCATTTAAAAAAAGGCACACTTATAGAGCAAATGGCTGAAGAATGTATGTACGTTGCTTCCCATCACATATGAACCCAGCACTCTTTATGCTTCCAAACTGGCACCAGCATTTTCAGGTGAAGAAATCATGATTAAAGAAACAGGGTTCACTTTTAAACTTCCGCTTAACATGAATTCCTTTGAGGAAGTCACAGGTTATCCATTTCCATATGCATGGGGTTTCTACAGTGGGCTGAGAACACCCAAGCTGACTGCAGCACTCAGCAAAGGGAGAGATGCGTTTGAAATCCCAATGGGCAGGTGCACAATCCTTCTCTTCCCCTCCACTTCTGCTCTTCATTGAAGAAGGAGACTCCAAATTCCAGCTGCCGCTGCCATCTCCTCAATTCCTCATTTCCCCTCAGTTTATCATGATTCAAGCAGCTTTTTCCTACTCTTCTACACAAAAGGAAACAGTCATTTTCATCATACTGTATTCATGGCTATTCCCCCCAAATCATTATCAGTCCATATGAAGTATCAATGCGTAGTTTGTATTTGTTTGTTTCTACTTTGTCGCCTTCCAAAAAGGATTTCAGATGGTTTTAATTTTATTAAATAAATGTGTATTGAGTTCTTACCATATGCTGGGAGTAGGGATATGGGATGAAATTACAGCCCCTGCTCTAGAGGCCCCACAGTCTAATAAGGAGGATGGATGGGAGAATAGACAGTCCCAAAACACTGCAGCAAGGGTCATGGCAGAGGTAAACATGGGCTGTTCTGCAACCTTGGGGATGGGGCATATAATCCAGCCTGGAATCACCGAAGGTGTCAGAGATAAACCTTGCCTTTTTTTTTTTATACAGTCAACACAACACAAAACACTTCACCTCTGATCACCAAAATGTATGTGTTTATTTTCTCCCCCACTGACCAGACACTTCTCCAGGGAACATTAACTGGGTGTTCTATAATTCAATTCAATTCTGCCACGATCTACCTAGAGGTAGCATCATATCCCACAGTTAGGGGCTCAGTCTCACAAGACTGCCCCCACTTCAGATGCTAATCACAAGTAGTAGGTTGTCACCTAGACTTCTGACCCATCCACTTCCTTATCAGAGTTCCTATGACCCCCTCCTTGGGTTCAATTAATTTGCTAGGATGGCTCGCAGTACTTGGGGACACACTCATGTTTAGTGGTTTATTACAAAGAAAATTACAAAGAATACAGAAGAACAGCCACATAGAAGAGATGCAAAGGGCAAGGTATGTGGGAAGAGACATGAAGCTTTCATGCCCTCTCCAGATGCACCACCCTCCAGGGACCACAATTGATTGCATCATTGGTCATTAGTGATCAGCTCAACCTTCAGACCCTCCCTGCTTCCTGGAGGCCAAGGGATGGGGCTGAAAATTTCAGCCCTCGAATCACATGGTTTGTCCCCTTGGAAGCTAACCCTCCCCTTGCCCATCCTAAGGCTATTCAGGAACACAAGATTCTCCTGGTGCCCCTACCTACAAGGGTTTTAGGAGCTCCATGTTAGGATCTGGGGGCAGAGACCACTATACATTTTTTCTTATTTCACAGAAGACTTCAGAAAGTTGGATCTTGAAAGATGAGCTGAAGTAAGCAAAGAAAAATGAAAGGGGTTGCAGAGGGTGGAAGTTGCTCAAATGGCTGGGACACATGTGGTATGAATGAGGAGATGTTGCCAGAGACAGGGTGAAACCAGATAATAAAGGACTGTATGCCCCCATGAAGGAGCTTATTTAACAAGCAAGAACATCGCAAGGTCAAGTTTATAAGGATCTCCCTGGCAGCTCTGTGGAGGATGGGTTTGAACAACATGGACCTGGAGGACTGGAGACTGGTTGGGAGAATTTCTGAAACATTTCAGGTAAGAGGAAGTAAGTGGCTTGACCTGGACAGAAGTTAGGGAAAAGACAGATTCAAGATATATCTGAAATCAATTGGACACTAAGTGCTGAACAAAGCCCAGATGAAGTACAGCTCCATTTACCCAGACTTCTGATCTAAATATGATAATTAGTTATTATATAAATATATAAATATTCCCATTTTCAATGGCTCACATTTCATTGTCTCATTTATTCAATCTTTATAATACACACATGTATTCATTAATGTCTATCCACTTATTTGAAGATTTGTAAGGCAGCATCAAGTATTTCATAAGGAATGTGAACTCTAGCGTCAGACAAACCTCACTGTGGATACTTCTTTTAAATGTTTATTTCTTAAATGATCACGCAGTAAAATTGACCTGTTTGGTGTACAGTTATACATGTTAATAAATGTAAATATTTATGTTGATACCATCACAATCAGGATACAGAACGGTTCCGTTATCTCAGAAACTTCTTCATGCTATTGTACCCTCACCCTTAAGTCTTGGCAACCTTTGGATTTGTTTGGCTTTTTCTCTCCATCGCCATATTTTCTATTTTTTTGAGAATGTTGTATAAATGGAATTACACAACACATAGTTTTTGAGACTGACTTCTTTCATTCAGCATCCTGCCTTTGAGATTCACCTTATAGCATATATCAATAATTCATTCATTTATAGTGCTGGGTATTGTTACATTATGTGATTGTGCCACCGTTTACCCATTTCCAATTTGAGGGCTATTTGGGTTGTTTCCAGTGTGGGGCATTATAAACAGAGTTGGTTTTTATGTAAACTTAAGTTTCCATTTATCTAGAGTAAATACCCAGGAGTGGGATTGCTGGGTTACGTGCTAAATGCATAAACTTTGTAGAAACTGCTAAACTTTTCTCCAGAGTACATTTTGAATTCCCACCAGCAGTGTATGAGAGCTACAGTTACTCTATATCTTTGCCTGTACTTGTTGCTGTCAGAATTTTTAAAACATTTTAGCTATTCTACTGGGTGTATTTACTCAACACCAGGTAACAAACGTTTTCTCCTCTGTTTTTTTCTGAAAGCTTTATAACTTTATGTTTTATATTTAGATCTGTAACTCATGTGTATTAATTTTTTGGAGAAGCTGTAGAGTTACATTCAGGTTCTTTTCTGGGCTTATGGATGTCCAATTGTTTCATCATCATTTGTTGAAAAGATCATCCTTTTCCCATTGAATTGCCTTTCAATTTGTCAGAAATCAGTTGTTCATGTCTGAATGGCTCTATTTCTGCCTAGTTATTCCCTTCCATTGATCTAGGTGTCTATCCTGTGTCTATCCTGTCATCAATCCCACACTGTCTTAGTTACTGTAGCTTTATAGTAATTCTTAAAACTGAATTGGGGAATTCCTCCAATAGTATTATTTTCTTTTTTCCACCAATCAAGCTGATTACCCCACCCATCACCTCACATATTTCTCCCCCTCCGCTCGCTTTTTTTTTTGGCAAGAACACTTAATATCTGTTCTCTTAACAAACTTCAAGTACTGTAGACAATACATTATTATTGACTGGAGTTACCACATGTTGTACATTAGATTCCCAGAACTTATTTATCTAATAACCAAACATTTTATTTTTGATCCACATCCACCTCCAACCCCTGCCAACCACCATTCCACCATTTCTATGAGTTCGAATTTTTTTAATTCCACATACCAGTGAGATCATATAGTGTTTATTCTTCTATGTCTGACTTATTTCATGTAATAAGTGAATGTCCAACAGGTTCACACACATTGCCACAAACGGTAGGATTTCCTTCTATTTTAGGGCTGAAAAGTATTTCATTGTATATATTATATGTACATTACATTTTCTTTATCCATTCATCCATCAATGGACATTTGCATTGATTCCATATCTCGACTATTGTAAATAATGCTGCAATGAACATAGGAGTGTCTCCTTGTCACACTGATTTCCTTTTCTTGGGATATATACACAGAAGTGAGATTGCTGGATCATATGGTAGCTCTATTTTTAGTTTTTTGAGGAACTTCCACACTGTTTTCCTTAAAAACAGTACTAATTTATATTCCCACCAACAGTGTACAAGTTCTCCCTTTTCTCCACAATTTTGCTGATACTTGTTATTTTTTGACTTTTCAGTAATAGCCATTCTAACAAGTGTGAGGTGATAGCCATTGGGTTTTGATTTGCATGATGATTAGTGATGTTGAGCAACTTTTCATATAGCTGTTTGGCATTCATATGTCTTCTTTGGAAAAATGTCTATTTTTGCTCATTTTTACTCTTTGCTCATTTTTACTCGGATTGTTTGCCATTGAATTGTATTGAGCCCCTTATATGTTTTGGATATTAGCCTGCATCAGATACATGGTTTGCAAATATTTTCTCCCATTCTGTAGGTTGTCTCTTGACTCTGTTGTTTCTTTTGCTCTGCAGAAACTTTCTAGTTTGATGTAGTTTCACGTTATTTTTGCTTTTGTTGCTTGTGCCTTGGGGATCACATTCAAAAGATCATTGTCAAGACTCATGTCAATGAGCTTTCTCCCTGTGTTTTCTTCCAGAATTTTTATGGTCTTACACTTAAGTAGGGTCTTGTGTTTACTGTCTTTAGTCCTTTTCAAGTGGATTATTTCGTATGATGTAAGATAACCAGGCAATTTCCTTCTTTTGCCTGTGGATATCCAATTTTCCCAGCACCATTTACTAAAGAGTAATTGTATATGTTTTAAATCATTTTTGTTTTCTTAGTTCCTATGCCTTTCCATATAATTTGCATTAATGTATTTTGACCATTTTCATTTATTCCATATAAATTTTTAAATTACATATTGATAAATATAAAATTTCTTGATAAAATGTTTATTAGAATTGCATTAAATCTCTTGATCAACTTGAGGAGAATTAGCATGTTTACTGTGTTGATTCTTCTAATCCCTGAGCATGATATGTTTCTCCATTTATTTAGGTCTCCTTTTACTTTTGTCATCAGCATTTTTAAGTTTTCATCACATAGATATTGCACATATTTTGCTATATTTACAGCATTTTGTGCTGTTATAAATGGCATTTTTAACTTTTATTTCTATTGCTCATTGCTAATATATAAAAATACAATTGGTTTTTATATATTGGCTTTGTATCTTAAACTCACTTTGCATGTTAAACTCATCCAGTTCTAGGAGACATTTGTAGGTGTCTTGGGATTTTCTATATAAACAATTATGTTGTCCTCAAATAGGAGCAGTTTTATTCTTTCCTTTCCAGTCCATATGCCTTCTTATTTTCTTGCTTTATCTCACTAGCTGGGACTTGCAGTTTAGTGTTTAATAGGAGTGGTTGAGTAAACATCCTTGCCTTTTTTCCAGTCTTAGTGAGGAAGCCTTCATTTTTCATAATTAAGTATGTTCGATGTAGGGTTTTTGTAGATGCCCTTTATCAGTTTCAGGGAGTTTCTTTCTATTTCTAGTTTGCTGAGAGTTTTCACCATGAATGCATATTGAATTTTGGCACATACTTTTTCTGCATCAATTTATATGAATATATGGTGTGTCTTCTTCAGACCCTTCATATGGTAGATTATATTGATTGATTTCTGAATATTCAACTGCTTTACATCTCTAGATGGCTTATTATCCTCTTTACATATTGTTGGATTTGTTTTAATATTTCAGTGTTTTGTGTCTATGTTCATGAAGAATAATAATGGGTAGTGGGGGCTTTTTGGACTGTATTTGCTGGATTTTGGCATCATGGTAGTGCTGATCTAGTAAAGTAAGTTGGAAAGGGCTTCCCTCTTTTCTACTTTCTGGAATTCATTGTATAGAATTGGTTTTATCTGTTTTTTAAATATTTAGTAGAATTAACCTGTAAAACCATCTGAGCCTGGATATTTCTCTTTTTTTGGAAGGTTGTCTGTTGTTTTACTATAAATTCAATTATTTTCATAGTTATAGGACTGCTCAGAATGTCTATTTTATCTTGGATGAGCTATGCTAGTCTGTGGTTTCTAAGAATTGATCTATTTCATATAAGTTGATGATTCCATGCATGTAGAGTTATATGTAGCCTTCCTTATCATCCTTTTAAGGTCTGCGGTCTATAGTTATATTCCATCTTTCATTCCTGCTACTGGTAATTCTGTGTGTTCTCTCTTTTTTCTTTGGCAGTCTTTCTAAAGGTGTACTAATTTTGCTGACATTTCTAAAGAACCAAATTTCTCTTTATTAGTATTTGTATGATAAATCTTTTTCCATCCTTTTACTTGTTGTCTACTAATATCACTACACATGAAGAGAGTTTCTTATAAATAGCTTATAGTTAGGTCATGTCTTTTTATGCATTCTGATCATTTGTCTTTTTATTAATGTGTTTTGACCATTTTCATTTATTGATATTATTGGCATGCTTGGATTTAAGTCTATCAATTTTTACTTGTTTTCTGTTTGTTCCCTCTGTTTTATGTTCCTCTGTTTTTCCTTTCCTGTCTTGGATTATTTGACCAGTTTTCGGTATTCTATTTTATTTGTTGGATTTTTAAAAACTATGTTTCTTTTTATAATTTTTTAGCATTGTCTCTAGGGAATACAATATACATATCTAATTTTTCACAGTCTACTTAGAATTAGTGTGTTACCAATTCTTGAGTGCAGAATTTACCACTACCTAGGACTTTTCACCCTCTCTTCTTTATGTCATGCTTGTCTTACATATTGCATGTATATACATGATAGATGTCACATAATGCCATAATTTTTGCTTTCAATAGTTAAAAATATTTTAAACAACTTACGGGAAAAGAATAGGCCTTTATATTTACCCAGATATTTATCGTTTCTACTGCTCTTTCTTCATTCCTAACATTCTATGTGTTCTTCAGTATCGTATCCCTTCTGTGTTTTGGCAATTTTTTTAGAGTAGATCTCCCAGAAATGAATTCCTTAGTTTTTCTTTATCTGACAAAGAAATCTGGAGTACATTTTCAAACCATAGCATCTATGAAATCTAAAAAGTTTAATTCACAGAAACAGAGTAGGATGTTGGTTACTAGGGGCTAGTGGGTGGGGTGGGGGGAATATCTTTATTTCACCTTCACTCATAAAAGATATTTTCACTTGATCTATAATTCTGGGTTGACTTTCCCTACTTTCAGCACTTTAAAAATGTGTCACTTCCTTCTAGCCTTCATGGTTTCTTTTTATCTTTTGTGTTTGTGGCCAGGGGCCGGGGGAAGAGGTAAGATTATTTAATATCTAACCTGTTAGCAGTTTTCAAGCATACAACATGTTATTATTAACTATAGTCACCATGCTGTATAATAGATCTCTGGAAATTATTTATCCTGTTTAACTGAAATTTTGTACCCTTTGACCAATATGTCCCTATTCTCCTTTCCCCACTCTCTAGACCCTGGTAAACAACATTCTGCTCTGTTTCTATGAATTCAACTTTTTAGATTTCATAGATGCTATGGTTTGAACATGTACCCCAAATTTCATGTGTTGGAAATTTAATCCCCAATGCACAGTGTTGGAAGATGGGTCCTAAAAAAGGCGATTAGGTTATGAGGGCTCTGCCCTCATGAATGGATTGTCATTATCATGGGAATGGGTTCATTATCTCAAAAGTGAGCTTGTTGTAAAAGCAAGTTCAGCCACTTCTTGCTCTTGCTCTCCCTATCTCTTGCATTTGTGCCTTTCACCACAGGATGATGCAGCATGAAGGCCCTCACAAGATGCTGGTGACATGCTCTTGGAATTCCCAGCCTTGAGAACTTTGAGCCAAATAAATTTCTGTTCATTATAAATTACCCAGCCTCAGGTATTCTGTTATAGCAGCACACAATGGACTAAGGCAACATTTAAGTGAGATCACGTAAGTCTGCCTTTGTCTGACTTATTTAAGTTAGCCTAATGTCCTCTAGGTTCATCCATGTTGTCACAAATGACAGGATTTTCCATTGTGTATTTTACCACATTTTCTTTATCCATTCATCTGTTGATGAACATTTAGATTGACTCTATATCTTGGCTATTGTGTGAATAATGCTGGAGTGAACATAGGAGTATAGATATCTCTTTGACATACTGATTTCATTTCCTTTAGATATATTCTCAGAAGTAAGAATGTTGGATCATATGGTAATTCTGTTTTTAATTTTTTGAGGAAATTTCATACTGTTTTCCATATTGGCTGTACCAATTTGCATTCCCATTAACAACATAAAAGGATTCTCTTTTCTCCATATCCTTACCAACACTTGCTATCTTTTGTTTTTTTGGTAATAGACATTTTAAAGTTAGAGATGATATTTCATAGTGGGTTTTTTTAATTGCTTTTTTGATTTTGTTTTTTTGAGACAGGGTTTCTCTCTCTCACTGAGGCTGCAGTGCAATGACATAATCTGGGACTACAGGCATGTACCATCATGCCCAGCTAATATTTTTATTTTTTGTAGAAATGAAGTTTTACCATGCTGCCCAGGCTGGTCTTGAACTCCTGGGCTCGAGCAATCTGTCCACCTCAGCCTCCCAAAGTGCTGGGGTTAGAAGCATGAACTACCATGCCTGGCCTCATTGTGGTTTTAACTTATGTTTCCCTGATAATTAATGATGTTGAGCATTTCTCACATACCTATTGGCCATCTGTATGTCTTCTTTTAAGAAATGTCTATTCAGGCCCTTTGTCTAGTTTTTTTTTTTAAGTTTTATTTTGTTTTAATTGACAAATAATAACTATGCATATTTATGGGGTACAGTGTGATGTTCTGATACATGTATACATTGTATAATGACCAATCAGGGTAATAAGCATATCCATCACCTCAAGCACTTGTCATTTCCTTGTGGTGAGAACATTCAAAATCCTCTATTTTATAGTTACCCGACTGTACTTTGCGCATTTTTAAATTGAGTTATTTGTTTTCCTGGTATTGAATTGCTTGAGTTCCTTATCTATTTTGGATATTTACCCCTTATCAGATATATGGCTTACAAATATTTTCTCTCATTCTGTAGGTTGTCTCTTCACTTTGTTGTTTCCTTTGCTGTGCAGAAGTTTTTTTGGTTGATTCAATCACATTTGTCCATTTTTGCTTTTGTTGCTGGTGTGTTAGGGTCCATAGCCAAAAAATCATTATCCAGACCAATGTCAGGAAGATTTTTTTCTCTGTTTTCTTTTAAGTAGTTTTACACTTTCAAGTCTTATGCTTAAGTCTTTAATCTATGTTGAGTTGATTTTTACACACTAATATAGTTTGGATATTTGTTTCCCCAAATCTCATTTTGAAATGTAATCCCCATTGTTGGAGGTGGGGCCTAGTGGTAAGTGTTTGCATCCTGGTGGCGTATCTCTCATGAATGGTGCGGTGCTGTCGCCTTGGTAGTGATTTCTCATGAGATCTGGTTGTTTAAAAATGGGTGGCACATCTTCCTTCCCTCTCTCTCTTGCTCCTGGTCTTACCAGGTGAGACGCCTGTTCCCCTTTTGCAGTCCACCATGATTGTGAGCTTCCTGGGGCCTTCACCAGAAGCCTATGCCAGCACTATGCCTCCTGTACAGTCTGCAGAACAGTGAGCCAATTAAACTTCTTCTTTATAAATTACCCAGCCTCAGGTATTTCTTTATTGTAACACAAGAATGGCTTAATACACACACAATGCAAGATAAGGATCTAAATTTATTCTTCTGCGTGTAGAGATCCAGTTTTTTTCCAACATCAGTTATTGACAAGACTATTCTTTCCCTATTGTATGTTCTTGGCACCTGGCCTTCATGATTTCTGATGACAAATGCACAATCATTCTAACTGTTGTTCTCCATAAACAATGCATTATTTTTCTTTGGCTGTTTTGAAATGTTTTTTCCTTGTGTTTAGTTTTCAGTAGTTTACGATATGTCTAGACATTGATTTCTTTGGATTTATCTTGTTTGGGATTTGCTTAGCCTACTGAACCTGTACATTCCAGTTTTTTGTCAAACATGGAAAGTTATCAGCCATTATTTCTTTAAATAATTTTTTTGACTGAGTCTTGCTCTGTTGCTCAGGCTAGAGTGTGGTGACGCAATCATGGCTCACTGCAGCCTTGAACTCCTGGGCCCAAAATTCTCCCACCTCAGCCTCCTGAGAAGCTGGGACTACTGACGCAAGCAGCCATGCCCAACTAATTATTGAAAAAAAAAAAAGTTTTAAGAGACAGGTCTTACTATGTCGCCTAGGCTGGGCTCAAACTCCTGGGCTCAAGTAATCCTTCCACGTGGGCCTCCTAAATCCCTGGGATTACAGGCATGAGCCATCACACCCAGACTTCTTCAAATAATTTTTTTAGCAATATGCCTTTTCTACTCTCCCTGAGACTATGATAAACCAAATGTTAACCCTTTTGTTATTATCCCACAGGTCCCTGACTTTAATTTTTAAGTTCTAATTGATATAGATATATTAATATCTGCATATTTGTAACTTTCCTATCCATTGCTTATGTTCTTTGTTTTTCCATCTTTCTACCTTCTCTGATTTTAATAGGTCATGTTATGATTCCATTTTCTCTCCTCTCAGCATATAAATTATACTTTTTAGAAAGCTAGTTGTTTACCTAGAGTTTACCATATATATCTTTAACTAATGTAAGACTACCTTCAAATAACCCTATAGCATTTCATGTGTAGTGTAGGTACCTTATAATTCTCAATTCCTCCCTTCCATCCTTTGTGACATTGCCATTATTCATTTCATTCATTTATGCTGTAATCACTCAATACATTGTTATTACCATTTATTTAAACACTTATCTTTTAGCTTAATTAACAAGAAAAATGATTTACCTTCATTTACTGCTTCTCTAATGCTCTTTCTTTCTTTCCGTAGATATGAGCTTCTGACATATATTACCTGCTGAGGAACATCTCTTAACATTTTTGCAGGTCAAGTCTGCTAGTGATGAATTCTCTCAGTTATTTGTTTGTCTGAGAAAGGCTTTGAAGGATAATTTTGTTGGGTATAGAATTCTAGGTTGGTGGTATTTTTCTTTCAACCCTTTAAATATTTACTTCACTCTCTTCTTGCTTGTGTAATTTCTGATTTAAAAGTCCACTGTCATTCTTACCCATGTTGCTCCTTAGGTGAGGTGTTTTTCCCCGCTCTGGCTTCTTTCAATATTTTATCTTTGTCTTTGATTTTCTGCACTGTGAGTATAAGCCTTGATGTGGGTTTGTTGGTATTTATCCTGCTCGATGTTCTTTAAGATTCCTAGATACATGTTTTGATGTCTCTCATTAGTATTGGAAAGTTTGGGGGCATTATTACTTCAAATATTTCTTCTGCTCTGTTCTCTATTTCTCCTCATTCTGGCATACTATATTGTCCCACAGTTTCTGGATGTTCTTTCATGTTCTGTTCTGATTTGTTATCATCTTTTTCTCCTTGTATTTTATTTTGGAAAGTTTATATTGCTCTAACTATTGGAAGTTTACTGCCTCTTCCCTCAGCTTTGTAAAGCCTATTGATGAGCCCCCTAAGGCTTCTTCATTTCTGTTGCAATGTTTTTCATTTATATGGAGCATTTTCTTTTAATTACTACTTAGAGTTTCTATGTCTCTGCTACATTACCCAGTTGTTCTTGCATATTGTCTGCTTTTTTCATTAGAGTCCTTAACATCTTAATCATAGTTACTTTGAATTCCCTGTCTGATAATTCCAATATCTATGTTATATTTGAGTCTTATTCTGATGATTACTTTATCTCTTCAGACTACTTTTTGTTGTCTTTTGTTACGCCTTGTAATTTGTTCTTGAAAGCAGACACATTGTGTGGAATAATAGGAACAAAGATAAACAGGCTTTAGTGCAAGGATTTATATTAATCTGTATGGAGTTGAGCTGTGTTTAATGTTTTCTCTAGCTATACATGCCAGAACCTTCATAGTGTCATTGTTTTGTCACCTCTTGACTTTGGATTCCCCTAAGTACTCCTGCTAAGAAGAGCCTATGTCTAGCAATCCTTTCAGTTGTAATTACTGAATAATAAATACTAGTACCCTACTGGTGTGATAGCAAACTATGGGAAGGGAAGAACATTCTGTAATCCTCTGATTAACTCTCCATCATTTATGGATCTATGTCTCATGATTGTGATCTTCACAAGTTTTTCTCCTTATGAAGTATCCTTCCCCAGATGCAATATTCCTGCTTTGTTTCCTTGAAGCCCTGACTCCTGGTAACTATGATATTTCTCCTTTAGTTGAGACAGGATGAATGGAGGGGGACTGGAATAAGAGGAATTTATTTTCCCTAGCCGGAACAAGGCTCTGGAAAAGTCCTTTCCCCTGGGGTGTAACGTTTTATTATGGAGAAGGCTCTGAGTATATTTCACAGTGATTATTCTTCCTCTCCCCTGCCAAAGCCATGAGAGGATCTTTTTCAGATCTTTGCTGTGAGTACCTGGTGAGGTTCCTAGAGATAAGGCCCATGAAAGACTGCAGCCACTAGGACTTTCTCATTCTCATAGTTATCCACAATCTCAGTCTCCAGCAATTTGTAAAATTTACCATTTAAGTGGTCCCACTAGTCTATGACTCCACTGGCTTCTGCTCCACACAAGCTGATTTCAGCTGTGTCTCTCAAATGTGCTTGTCTCTCTAGACTTAAGGGTTGTGTTTACCCCTGTAAAGTCAGTTATCTGATGGGTCCAAGAAAAGTCATTAATTTTTAGTTTATCTAGCTTTTCTTGTTATGTAAGATCAGGAGTAGTGACTTCCAACCTCTTTACATGTTGGAGCGGAAATTGGAAGACTCTTTGCTAATTTATTTTTTACTCATTGTTTCCTGTTTAGCTCAGATAATTTCTATTGATCTATAATTAAGCTCACTGACTTTTTACTGTCTGTCATCTCCGTTCTGCTATTTAGTCCATCCAGTGAGTTTATTTCAGTTATTGTATTTCTCAATTATAAAATATCCCCTTGATGTGTCTTTATACCTTCCATTTCTTTGCTATGACTTTCTACTTTCCCATTCATTTCAAGAGTGTTTGGGGTTACTTGTTGGAGGATTTTTATAATACCTGCTCTGAAGTATTTGTCAATTATTAGACCATCAATGCCATCTTTGAATTGACTTTGATTGTTTTTTCTCAAGTGAAAAAAGTCTCCATTTTCACCCAAAATGCCAAGTAATTTTGAATTGCACCTGGACATTTTTTTTTGTTTGTTTGTTTGTTTTTGTTTTTTTGAGACGGAGTCTTGCTCTGTTGCCCAGGCTGGAGTGCAGTGGCCGGACCTCAGCTCACTGCAAGCTGTGTGCACCTGGACATTTTTAATATTGTCTTATGAAAATCTGGGACTGGTTTAAATCCTATGGAGAATGTTGATGTTTTTGTTTTATCTGGCAACCAGCCTCATTGAGTTCAGGCTACAAGTTCTAACTCATTTCCTGTGGGCTGTGGTTTTGATTTTGTTCAGTTTGTTAAACCTTTTTCAATGATATTCAGATCCATCCAGCATATGCACCACCCAGTGGTCAGTCTGGGACCTGGGCAGCAGTCTATCTGTTACTTCATTTCCCAGAGAATTCTATATGCTGATTGGGACCAGATCCATGCATGCACAGTTCAGGGGTAAGCCCTGGAGTTCATAAATAATTTTATAGGGGTCACTTCCAAAGCTCCTTCCTCTTCATAATCTTTCAAGTAGTTTCTGGTACTGGGAACTCTGGGGAAAATAATTTCCAGTACCTTCAGTCCTCTGGCCAAAAAGCTAAGGCTTCAGTTACTTCAATCTATAGCACAGCAATAGGAGTTTGACCTGTCAGGCAAATTCTCTTAGGACCACAGTTCTTTAGATCAAAGGAAAGCTCACCTCTCTGAAAATTTTGGCTTTCATACCCATGCCATTACCACAGAATTGCTTAAGATTAGACTGCAAGAGAAAGGAGAAAATATTTTAAAAAGAAAAGAAAAAGAAAAATGAGTGATCTTCCTCACCCTTTCTGAGGGTTAGGGCTTCCCTTTGCTGCTTCTCAATCCAGAAGTAGAGGCTTTCTCTTGAAGCTCTCTCTGCACTTGGCACCCACTTCTGGGTTTGGGGCTGTGCTGAGTTTAAGCCAGAGAGAAAAAAAATCAATGGCCTGATTAGTGACACTTTAAATTCTGGTGTTCTTTCCCAATTCACCAACTACTATTCACTTTGCAGGGTCTTCAGATAACTGCTCCATGCATTCTTTTCAGGTTTTATAACACACTCACTGGCAGAGACAAGGTGGTTTATGCTTAATTCATCTTAGTAAGAACCAGAATTTGCTACACACTTAACAATCAGATAACTTCCAAGCTTCAATCGCTTCATCTGTAAATTGGTAATGACAATAATTTGTATGACTAGAGTTTGTGGAGAGCAAAGGAACCAATAAACATTACAGTGTGTTTAACAAATGTTAGTGGCTATTATGTTTATTAGATGCTGTTGCTGTTGCTGCTGCTGCTGCAGAGCTGAGAAGGCACATAGGAAAGCAGTAGAAAGAGGCAAAGGAGAGGTAGTACCATCAGCAAATGTTAAAACAAACAAGGAGAGTGTGTTTTCTATTTCACACTTAAATAGGTCGTTTATACAGGATACATTTTGCTTTGTCATGAAATGTTACATCTATATGAACAGTATGTCATGCAGCAAATGCTTATAGGTAGCTCCAATGTGTTATTGTGTGACTCCTTATGCTAAAGTATGTACAATGCTTTCAGTGGATGTTTGATTCCTTCTGTATTGTCTGGAAGAAAGATAGAGAGGAGAAAGGCTCCCCTGTGTGTCATGGCCTGGATGCAGAAATGGAGTTCACAGAGATAGTTGTAGAGGTGGAAAAGTCTTTATGCCCTTCTTTCTGCCTAATCCATTCCATCAAATGATAGGTTTATATAGTCATTCTCTTTAGTACAAAATTCATCCATTTATCCCAGAGTTGACATTCTTAAAGTAAGAATAATTTTATTCTTTTTTATTATTCATGTAATACTTTTTAAGTGTTATTTAAAATGTTATGGGGCAGTGCTAATAGATTATAAGTGGTGGGTGATGGTGTTGTGGGAATGAATCTAGGCCTTCCATTTCTTTCATCCTAAGGAAAGAATTGCCTTTTATATGTCTTTTGGCTGTAAGTTGGACTTTTCCTGGAATGTAACTTTGATGTACAATGTGCTTCTCTGTACTGAGGCTCATTGCCGTATCGACAGCCTATATATTACCCCCAGGGACACCAAAGCAAGTGAGGGTGGCATCCTTTCCACATCAGCTGAGACTGGGTGAATTGTTTAGCTGTGGGGAGTATATAGTAGGATGAATAGAATTTTTTATTCAGACACAGTTGGGTCAAATTCTGGCTCCTCTACTTTTTGTTTTTGAAGTTAGGTAAGTTATTTAAACTCTCTGAAACTCAGTTTCCTCATCTGTAAAAGGAGGTTAATAATACTTAGCACAAAGAGCTTCTTTGGTGACCCAAAAGAACATATGTATTGTGTGTATCCTGTGTGCATAAGTACATTTATGGAATATTGAGGGTACCTTTAGTAAAATGCAAATGCCCCATGCATGCCCATTTATTAGGGTTTAGAACTCAAAGATTATTTAAATGAACATTTATAGTTGTTTAATCTTTGTGTTTATGATAATCCAACCTAGAATCCAATTTCTAATAGAACATCCCAGTGAAAAGTAGGGACCTCCATACTGTTAAAGATGTTTTTAATGCTTCAGTAACAAGGCCAGCTTATTGTTCAGAAAATAATTGCTATAAGTGGAATTCACTATAAACAAGGGGCCTTGTGCCAGCCATAAACATGTCATTTGGCCTTAATTTAACCAACACTAGTCTCTGTTCCCTGGGACTATCCCCAAAGAGAACTACGGGGTCAGTGACTACACCTTGGTGGTGGGAGCTTCCTTGTGCTGTATCTTGACATCTATAAAATGCTAATGTAAAAGAGGCTATATGTATAGTTCTTTACATCTATGGACCCTTAAGAATAAAGACTACTAAAATAGCTGCTCTATATAGGGTGACTACTTCCATCTGACAGGGTTTTGCTCAGCACTGAGCTAAAATTTTCTCAAATAATCCTTCTGACACCTCTAAATGCTGAGCCACTTTACAGATAAGGAACCTGAGGCTTAGAGCCTTTAAATAACTTACCCAAGGACATACAGTTTACACACTGCAAAGCAGGGATTCGAGCCAGCTCCAGCTGATTCTAAAACCCATACTCTTAACCACCATCCTACCTAAAAATTCCTCAGTTTATTACCTCTTGCTGGTTGAGTCTCACTAATCAAAACTGAACATTCTGGACCTGTGAGGCATTGGTTATACAAGGTTCTCCTGTTTTTATCAACAATAAGAACCAAAGTTAGTCATTTTAGGCACAATAAGGTCAAAATCCATTTCAACTCCAAGCGTCTTTCCAAATTCTTTTGTTGCATTTCCATTTCGTTGAGTTAAACAAAGAGGCATTCACCTGAAACCTGACTTTTCTTTTCTTAAAGTGTTTCTAATAGGATTTATCTCAATATGATCTTCATGACACACAGAAATAAAAGGCAAAGAACCTAGCCACTGCTATTTAAGGACGTGAAAACAGTTCATCCAAAGTATTCCTAAAGGATGATGTATTTAGATAAATTAGGTCAAACCCTTCCATTTAAAAATCCTTTACAACATATAAAATGCTTTTGCAGCTGGTGGGGAGTAGGGTTTGGGTCCATATATAAGTTCTTCTAAAAGAAGAAACTCAACCTTAAACAATTAAGTAACTTGCCAAGCTCATATAACTACAAGGTGGTGAATCAGAACTGGAAAATGAATCTTCCAAATATAGATCCAGTTTCCTATAAGAAGAACAAGCAGAAGTGGTATTTCCCAGAAGTTAATTTGAGTAGAAAACACTATTGGAGATGCTTTGTGCTAAAAAACAGTTGAGTTTGAATTTGTTGTTACCCATTTAGTGGATAAGATACTAAATACTATCTCCTGTTATCATTACACAATTACAGTATAGTGGTACTATTATTATTTTATAAGTCAAGACATAAGATTAAAAAAAGGTAACTTGTCCAGAGAATGATGAAAATAAGTGATAGATTACAGATGAGGACACAGATACATATCTTGTTATTGAGCAATTGACATTTTAAGAAATTTTCTTGGCTGAATATATTGGTATGATTCTAGGTGACTATTTCTCTTTTACAATATAAGCTACATGCCATTGTTTAAAAGCCTTGGCTTCAGTCAGTCACAGGCCATTGTGGAAAGAAATGTATAGCACATACTGTATTAGGACCTCGTTTTCTATTTTGGGAAAGAAAAGAATTATTTAATATGAATATGAGCTTTTTATGTACATAAAAAGGTTAAGCGAATTATGTTGGGTAGTAGAATATTGCACTTCAAGATTTACACACTTCAAATATGTAATATGTAAATATGCATTTAATATGCCTAAATGCACAAAAGGAATTTAAATATGATGATTAATTATCACCTGTTGACAAATAACATTTTATACTTAATGTTAGAGAAGAAATATTTTTCATGAAATGGCCAGTTCCAATAAATATGCCAAACGTGCCTGTAAATAAAAGGCGATAATGTTAGTCAGCACCTTATAAACTCTCTGAACTCAATCTACTCTAAGTAATGTCAGTGCTAAAGAGAAGGGCAATAATAAGAACACAGTGACAGAAGGAAGAGCTACAGCTTTCTCCTAAACTTAAGGGGGAGATATTCCAGGTCTGAAGAAAAAGGCACATGCATGGTTTGGCTCACCATTTTTGCTTTCTTGAAGCTGCAATTAATTTTCAAGAGGAAGTCAGAAAACATATATCTGCATGTCCCTGGGTAGAGACCTAAAACTCCCAGGCTTTACCAGAGGCTTAAATAAAGTGTTTCTTTGGTCAGAAGCATTTTTCCTTTCAAGGGAAAGCTTATTTTTGACTATTAGGTATAATTTCAAAATGATCTATATGTTTTATAGCATAGATTATTATTAGGTTTTAACTGTGGGTATTTAACAAATCTAATGAATAAATAATTTTTTTCTGTCCCATTTTTCTATTTAAAACAAATACTAATGATTCACCCCACCACATTATGATCACTAAAAGACCAAGAATATAAAGAACAAATATCACTGTGAAATGCAGTTCCCCCAGTCCCAGAAAAATAGGAAAAATGACTGATTGCTTTAATGTGAGCAGGCTACCTTTTCCTCAACATTAAGTGCATTACATTTTCTTCTAAAATTATCCAACTAGAATGCAGGGACAACCTATCCTTTCCCTCTTCAGCTTCACAGCATTGAATTAAAATGAAAACATCTATCATATATAAAATTTGCTAGGGTTTATCTAGATTTTTTACAACAAAAATTTCTATTACCCAGTGATATGGTCTGGCTGTGTCCCCACCCAAATCTCATCTTGAATTCCCATGTGTTGTGGGAGGGACCCAGTGGGAGATAATTGAATCACGGGAGGAAGTCTTTCCTGTGCCATTCTCATGATAGCAAATAAGTCTCACAAGATCCAATCATTTTATAAAGAGGAGTTCCCCTGCTGGAATTCTCTCTCTTTGCCTGCTGCCATCCATGAAATATGTGACTTGCTCCTCCTTGCCTTCCACCATGATTGTGAGGCTTCCTTAGCCACATGGAACTGTAAGTCCAATTAAACCTCCTTCTTCAGTAAATTGCCCAGTCTCTGGTATGTCTTTATCAGCAGTGTGAAAATAGACTAATACACCCAGCATCCTTTTATATCCACAGGACAAGGATAACTGATGTTTCATAATGATGAGCCTAAAGAGTAATAAGATTCTGCAGAATGTTATAAAACATTAAATCAAGAATAAATTATGATAGTTATCATGTAGAGTTAAGCATATTTTATTATAATTTGAAAAAATCTGAGTATCATGTACGTTTCAATATTGTTTTCAGAACAATTGATGCATCAAGCACACAAGTAACAAAGCTTGGGCTGTTCAGAAAAGTGGTCAAGGGTATACCTGCCAAGTTTGACCAATTTGCTTTGGAATCCCAGTTCTGCTTCTTACTAGTTGTGTGACCTTAAGCAGTGATAACCCCAGTTTTCTCATATTTAAAATGGGGATTATATTAGTGTATCAGTATCTACCCTACAGAGTTATCATGAGGCTATCAGATTATAGAGGCAGAACATTTAGCACAAAGATAGGCACAAGATAAACACTCCGAGAGAATAACTAATATTCTATTTTAGACTAACTCACTATTGTGGGAATATAAGAAAATGTCTAATCATTTGTGTAGTTAGGGAGATACAAAACAAAAATATCCTCAAATGGAACTGACACACGGAGGCTCACTCTGAATTTAACACCAAGAAAGAAAGGAAGGAAATGAGGAAAGAAGGGAGGGAGGAAGGGAGGGAGGGAGGAAGGGAGGGAGGGAGAAAGAACCTCAAACCTAAATAACTTTTAAAAATTGTACTTTGAACAAGAGGATAAATGTATCTCTTCCTATAGTGCAAAACAAATTAGCATTCCATATAAATAAGCTCTTTGTGATGACTTTTTTTAAAAAAAGAAAGGGAATATGCAGCCCCAATTCACTGAGAGCTGCCAAGGTCATTGCAACATTTGAGGAGGAAAGCATGTTGGGTGAGCAGAGAGGAGCAGGTCAGGGCTGTGGATTCAGGCCCAAGGCATCGTTCACAGAAGACATAACTGCAAAGAGGCCCTTCTCCCCTCGCTTCAGGCTGTTAAGTGAGCAGAAACGCGAGAACCACTATCCCTGTAGCTTTTCACTAGCTTGTTTATTTACCCATCAAGAACCATAAGGACCTTTATTGCATAAAATGCCAAGTGTGGTGGTAATTGACATCAAACGATCCATGTCTACCAACAAATAAAAGACTAAAGTAATAAACATAGAGAGATGAGTGTTTAATGACCTTCAACAAATTTTTATTGTAAGATCCATAACAGTTAACTATATACACTGACATCTCTGGCCTGGAGCAGTCTCTGTTTTCAAAGACAGAGAAACAGGCCCAAATCCTGCCTTGCTACAGTGGCTCTTGAAAACTGGCTTGAGTGTGTCAGCCTGGCATGGGCTTACCAAAATTGCCAGGCTCCTGAAACTTCCTCCATGATCATAAAGGTAGAATTTCTCCATGTTGAGTATCTCCCAACCCCCTGCCCCAACACACACACACATACACACACACACATACACACACACACTCCTTTAACTCTTTTCATAACTGGATAAAATACTCAAGTCAGCAGATACTTTTAGACCATTTCTTCCGAAAATCAATACATGCAGATGAAGTATAATAAATGCCATCATTCAAGATGCTCTTGAATCTCCATAATCCCCAATCATTGGTCATAATTTTGTACTACAAACATCTGGCTATAACTTAAAGTGAATGGTCATTTTGTCAGTGTTAAGAGAACCTTAGAATGCTTCCTTGTATAGAGACTTTCATTTGTAAACAGAACATAAATAAAGACAGAAGAAAGCAATAATTGCTCCTCTGTTAAACATTACAGATTATAAAATCACCACAGCACAAAGCTAGAAAGGTGGCATAAAGATGTTAATCTCCTTTTAGGCCCCTGCCTGGTTTTCCTTCAGCACCATAAGGCTTCATGTGGGTCCACAGTCTATGTGCCAGGCCTTAAATTCAAGCCTGGATTCATGATTCTTCACCAGAAACAGGGGAGCAGTTTTGAGAACTCATGAGACTCATATTCATGGAGATTCTCAAATAAGTGGGCTGTGTATACATATGTAACAAACCTGCATGTTGTGTACATGTACCCTAGAACTTAAAATATAATAATAAAAAAAAATCATCTACGGAAAAAAAAAAAAAAAAAAAAAAAAAAAAAAAAAGAAAGCATGTCTTAGAGCTTCTGTGTCTGGCAGTGAAACCAAAGATGGGAGTCTAATAGTCACTGGGTACCATGTCCCAACCATATAAAGAAACTGGTCTGCAGTAGAAGAGGAAGATATTAACAAGCAGAAAGGGGTAGAGCATAACAAGGAATAGACATGGAAGGTGTTGGTGGCATTAATCCTAGATTCCACTTGTCCTCCTCCCTGCAATCTAATATTTCCACCATATAGATATAATAGATATAAATAGATTCAAGAGATAAGTAACAGCAAAATATAGTAAAAGGAAGAGATAGGTTGTTTTATGTATTTATTGCCTTTGTTCTTAATGCAGTTTATTTAATTGAAAGTTTGCATAATTTTTAATGATCACTGTTTAACAACTAGCTTGAAAAGTTTCCCATCAGTTCTGGTATGATAAAAGCATATGAGCATATAAGTTCTTGCATGAATGGTACAAGCATACTCATGGAGCATTGGTAACCTTAAGTACATATATACATATATACATATGCATATGTACACATTAAAGTTTCAAATTTTTATGTATTTTACCAAAATTTTGTGGTTTTGGCATTCGGTATTGTATTAGAAAGGTCTCCTCCTGTTAGAATATTATTAAAATATTCACATTTTCTTCCAGCATTTTAATAATAGTATTTTTTCATATCAAAATTGTTAATTTATCTGAAATTTATTTCCATGTAAAGTGTGAAGTAAGGATCTAAACTTTTCCCCCCAAATATTAGCCTGTTATCATAACAGGCTTTTATTTGAATAAACCATCCTTCTACTTTACCTTTATGATATATTAAATTCTAATGAATACTTAGATCCATTCTGTGGACATCTATTCTGGCCCATTGATTGATTGCTACTGTTATGGCCAGTATCACCCTGTTCTAATTAGTGACTCTTTAAAATACACTTGGATTAGGTTCCAAAATGGCCGAACAGGAACAGCTCCAGTCTGCAGCTCCCAGCATGAGTGATGCAGAAGACCAGTGATTTCTGCATTTCTAACTGAGGTACCGGGTTCATCTCACTGGGGCTTGGCAGACAGTGGGTGCAGTCCACGGAGCAGGGCAGGGCATCGCCCCACCTGGGAAGTGCAAGGGGATGGGGAATTCCCTTTCCTAGCAAAGGGAAGCTGTGAAAGACGGTACTTGGAAAATTGGGACGCTCCCACCCTAATACTGTGCTTTTCCAATGGCCTTAGCAAATGGTACACCAGGAGATTATATCCCATGCATCACTCAGAGGGTCCCACGCCCACGGAGCCTCCCTCACTGCTAACACAGCAGTCTGCTCTGAGATCGAACTGCAAGGTGGCAGTGAGGCTGAGGGAGGGGCATCCGCCATTGCTGAGGCTTCAGTAGGTAAATAAAGCTGCCAGAAAGCTCGAACTGGGTGGAGCCCACTGCAGCTCAACTAGGCCTGTCTGCCTCTGTAGACTCCACCTCTGGGGGCAGGGCATTGCTGAACAAAAGGCAGCAGAAACTTCTGCAGACTTAAACGTCCCTGTCTGACAGTTTTGAAGAGAGTAGTGGTTCTCCCAGCGTGGAGTTTGAGATCTCAGAATGGACAGACTGCCTCCTCAAGTGGGTCCCTGACCCCCGAGTAGCCTAACTGGGAGACACCTCCCAGTAGCGGCCAACTGACACCTCATACAGCCGGGTGCCCCTCTGAGACGCAGTTTCCAGAGGAAGGATCAGACAGCAACATCTGCTGTTCTGCAATGTTTGCTATTCTGCAGCCTTCACTGGTGATACCCAGGCAAACAGGGTCTGGAGTGGACCTCCAGCAAACTCCAACAGACCTGCAGCTGAGGGTCCTGACTGTTAGAAGGAAAACTAACAAACAGAAAGGACAACCACACCAAAACCCCACCTGTACGTCACCATCATCAATGACCAAAGGTAGATAAAACCACAAAGATGGGGAGGAATCAGAGCAGAAAAACTGAAAATTCTAAAAATCAGAGCACCTCTTCTCCTCCAAAGGAACGCAGCTCCTCACCAGCAATGGAACAAAGCTGGACAGAGAATGACTTTGACAAGTTGAGAGAAGAAGGCTTCAGATGACTGGTAATAAACTTCTCTGAGCTAAAGGAGGATGTTCAACCCCATCGCAAAGAAGCTAAAAACCTTGAAAAAAAGATTAGACAAATGGCCAACTAGAATAAGCAGTGTAGAGAAGTCCTTAAATGACCTGATGGAGCTGAAAACCATGGCACAAGAACAACGTGATGCATGCAGAACCTTCAGTAGCCGATTGGATCAACTGGAAGAAAGGGTGTCAGTGACTGAAGATCAAATGAATGAAATGAAGAGAGAAGATAAGTTTAGAGAAAAAGGAGTAAAAAGAAATGAACACAGCCTCCAAGAAATATGGGATTATGTGAAGAGACCAAATCTACATCTGATTGGTGTGCCTGAAAGTGAGGGGGAGAATGGAACCAAGTTGGAAAACACTCTTCAGGATAGTATCCAGGAGAACTTCCCCAACCTAGCGAGGCAGGCCAACATTGAAATTCAGTAAATACAGAGAACGCCACAAAGATACTCCTTGAGAACAGCAACTCCAAGAAACATAATTATCAGATTCACCAAAGTTGAAATGAAGGAAAAAATGTTACGGGCAGTCAGAGAGAAAGGTCGGGTTACACACAAAGGGAAGCCCATCAGACTAACATCGGATCTCTCAGCAGAAACCCTACAAGCCAGAAGAGAGTGGGGGCCGATATTTAACATTCTTAAAGAAAAGAATTTTCAACCCAGAATTTCTTTTTTTTTTTTTT
>NW_012115422.1:3697337-3734359 GCF_000951035.1 Colobus angolensis palliatus
ACCAACCCAAATGTCCATCAGCGATAGACTGGATTAAGAAAATGTAGCACATATACACCATGGAACACTATGCAGTCATAAAAAAGGATCAATTCATGTCCTTTGTAGGGACATGGATGAAGCTAGAAACCATCATCTGGGCAAATTATCTCAAGGACAAAAAACCAAACACCACATGTTCTCACTCATAGGTGGGAATTGAACAATGAGATCACTTGGACACAGGGCAGGGAACATCACACACCAGGGCCTGTTGTGGGGTCAGGGGAAGGGGGAGGGATAGCATTAGGAGATATACCTAATGTAAATGACAAGTTAATGGGTGCAGCACACCAGCACGGCACATGTGTACATATGTAACAAAGCTGCATGTTGAGCACATGTACCCTAGAACTTAAAGTCTAATTAAAAAAACATATAAAAAATAAAATAAAATACACTTTTATCTCTTTTAGAGCACCTTTCCCACTACTATTTTAAATTGTTTCTGAGCTATTTTTGTTTATCATTATTCCAAATGAATTATATAATTTTTGTCAGATTTCAAAAAAATCCCTTTAGAACTTTGATTGCATTTGCATTAAATTTTTGCCTCCTCACAATATTGAATTCTGCCATCCAAGAACATTGTATTTTATATCTATACCTATATGCCTATAATTCTATCTCCATTTATTCAAGTCTTTTTCTATTTCTAACAGTTAAATTATATATATAATATATGATATATATAATAGATATATATATTCTTTTAATTTGGGTCTTGTACTTTTCTTGTTGTTTATTTCTACCAATCTTCTATTTTGTTGTTATTACTAATGAAATTCCTCATCCTGTTCAATCAGAAACTTTCAGTTAAAAGTACCAAAGGGTCAATTAAAAAGACTATTGCTTTGTTTGCATATTTATAACCGATCACTTTTCTGGCTATCTTTTGTTTGTTTGTTTGTTTGTTGCGATGGAGTCTCGCTCTGTTGCCAGACTGTAGTGCAGTGGCGTGACCTCGGCTCACTGCAACCTCCACCTCCCAGGTTCAAGTGATTCTCTTGCCTCAGACTCCTGAGTAGCTGGGACTACAGGCATGTGCCACCACACCCAGCTAGTTTTTGTATTTTTAGTAGAGATGGGGTTTCACCATGTTGGCCGGGATGGTCTCAATCTCTTAGCCTCATGATCCACCCACCTCAGCCTCCCAAAATGCTGGGATTACAGGTGTGAGCCACTGCACCCAGCCTCTTTTCTGGCTCTCTTAATGATTCTATTAGTTCTTCATTTGATTCTTATATGAAAATAAAAATGTTTTTACTTTATTTCCAATACTTACACCTCTTACTTCCTTTTCTTGTCTGATTGCATTGTTGAAGACTGCCAAACAACACTGAATAATGGTAAAAGTAGACATCCTTGCCTTGTTTATTCTTTTCATGCAAATTTCTCTAGCTGTTGTCTTCAGATACATTTTTATTATTTTAAAGTATATCATTATAATCTCATTTAACTAAAAGATTTTACTGGTTGAATGTTGATTTTTATCAAATGCTTTCCTGCCTTATGAGAAGATTTATCTGGTTTTTCCTTTATTGTATTAATAAATATTCTAATGTTGACCTGTTCTATATTCCTGAAGCATACCCTACCCTTAAATTAGTGTGATGACTTCTACAGAATAGGTACAAAATATATAGATTAACTTACTAATCAATTGATTGGGAAATGAAACTAAAAGTTCCTGATCCTCCCTGTTGTTAGGAAGTAAAATTACTATGGTTATTTTGTACTCCTTAAGATAATAAGAAAAACAAAGACCCAAATTAATTAGCTCCAAGAATGATGAATACCAAGGAAGAAATTTTCCTGGATATTCAGTTTCAATTCCTGAGAGAAAGTAGTTACTGGCTTCTAAGTAGATTTTTACATCCCTTGACTTGATAAATGTTAAAGTGAGTATAAAACAACAGCACTCAGAAAGTTGGCCTAATTCAACTACTGTTTACAATGGGTAGACATGTTGGATAGGTTAACATCTGAAAAACAGATGTTCCCTGTTGTGGAAACCCTTAGGAGGTATTATTATTCTGTCTAAGAAAGTTTAAGTGGGCTAACGACTTTAGTAGTGACAATTTCCTGTGGCAGAGACTGTGTCTGCCAGATCCATGTTAAAAACGTGCCAATATGTTCGCTTTTGCACTCCATCCACAATGAATTATTCTCCTTGCTGTTTCCATACTCTAGCCATGAAATCTGAACCCAGAAGGGGGACCACCTCTTGCTCTCTCAGCTCCCCTCCTTCTGGGTAGAACTAGGTCTAACTCACCCCAAATATCCTAATATTCAAAATCTGTCAAGGAAGATGGCAGCCTTGCCATTGAAATACAATGTCTGGATTTTCACGTTTCTCTCAGTCAAAAAACACTTCCTGACAACTAGCTTCTATTCCTCAAACTCTCCTTCTCTTATAATTAGTGTTTTAAATTGCTTTCAAAATGCTTCCAAAAAAGTTCTTGCCCTTCTAGGTAGCCTTCCTCATTAGGAATCAAGCTAACTGAGAAATTGCTACACAAAATCAAATTCTCCCAGCTTTGTTGAGCACCTACTATGTACCAACTACCAAAGCAGATGCAAGAGGGGACTAGGGAGGGAAAGATTAGGAAACTTTAGAGTGAAGATGACTCAGAACTGGTTTCTGCCTTAAGAAGCTCATGAGTTACCTGAGAAGCAAACACTAGAAACAAAATTATTCCTTAAGGGCACTTTCCATGGATTGTGACTTCCAAAGGAGAATCCACATATGGGGGAGTGTTATCCTCAAACACACAATACAAAGCATTTCACGCTACTTGATGTTTATATAGATCATTTTCCAAGAAAATAAAAGTGATTTATATATGGTTCTCGCAACATCTACACAATTCCCTCACCTGCCAAGGCCTCTGCTTCCCTTCATACACACATAGGCCTTTTATTGACTTCAAAGGGAACTTGGTGCATAAAGGGAGAGGCACACAGAGGCTGAAAGAGACACACACTGCCATTAATCTCAGAACACTTCTCTGCACTGGGGAGGCAGGAAGTACTGTTATAGCCCTTTAAAAACAAAGGAATTGGACATAAAGGTTAATCATCTTTCCCAGAGCAAAAATAGTTCCCGGGAGTTTAGCATGGTGGTGAGGTGCTTCAGCTCTGAAGTCAGACTGCTGGAATTTGAATCCTGGTCCCAACACTCATCACCAGTGCAACCTCAAGCAACTGACTTAACCTCTCTGTGAGCCTTCCTGGCTCACTCCCTGGGCCCACCTTCTGCACTTTCGGGTATCATTTCCAGACATTTCTTTAGCAATTTTCAAGTACACCATACCTTATTATTAACTTCAGAGTCTCTGTGTTGTACAATAGGTCTCTTGAATGAATTTCTTCTAATTGAAATTTTGTATCCTTTGACAAACATCTTCCCAGTCTACTCTCCATCCCACGCCAGCCTTTGGTAACCACTATTCCACTCTTTGCTTCTATGAGTTTGACTTTTTTTGATTCCATATATAACTGAGAACATGCAGTATTTGTGTTCCTGTGCCTGGGTTGTCTTTCTGTGTCTGGCTTATTTCACTTAACATAACGTCCTCCAGGTTTATACATGTTGCAAATGACAGAACTCCCTCCATTTTTAAGGCTAAATCATACTCCATAGTGTATATAAACCACATTGTCTTTACCCATTCATCTGTCAGTGAACATTCAGGTTGATTCTGTATCTAGACTATAGTGAATAGTGCTGCCATGCACATGGGAGTGCAGAATCTCTTTGAAATGTTGATTTCATTTCCTTTGGATATATATTCAGAAGTGGGATTGCTAAGTCATATGACAGTTCTATTTTTAACTATTTGAGGAACCCCTATACTGTATTTCATAATGACTGTACTAATTATATTCCCACCAACAGTATGGAAGTGTTCCCTTTTCTCCACATCCTCACTATCACTTTATCTTTTTGATAATAACTACTCCAACACACTTGAAGTGATGTCTCATTGTGGTTTTAATTTGCATTTCTCTGATGATTAATGAAGTTGGACATTTTTTTAATATACCTGTTGGCCAGACATTTACTTATTCATAGAAAGTGGTGAAATCATCCTCTTTAAGGGATTAATTGTAATTAATTTTAAATGTTACTACTTTAAACGGTATTTACATTTCTATAAGCATTGCTAGTAGTAGTAGTAGTAATGGTAGTAATAGTGATAGTGATAACTGCTAATAATTCAGAGACTCCTAAGCTGCTACAGGCTCTGGCCAGCCCCTATAAGCTCCATTACTGTGCTTAAGTAGTCTCCTACATAGACATCCACCCTACACCAAGTATAGTCTCCAGAAGTCCTGATTAAGTCTCTCACAGTGGCCTTCCACCTTAGATTGCCTCCTTTGTTGGCTTTATTCAGATGTCTCAGAATCCAACACACAAGGAACTGACAGAATGGGATATAGGATTAGGAGTCACTGCCTGGAAATGGAACCTATAGGAATAGATGTGATCTCCCAGGAAAAGAGTGTACAGTGGAATAGGGCCAAAGACTGATTTCAGGGTAAGAGGAGATCTAACAGAAAATGGAGGGAGTGGAGGAGTCAGAGAGGAAGAGGAAGAACCAACAGAAATCTCAGTGAAGCCGAGGTGGGGAGAAAACTTTTAAGAAAAAGGGATGGGCTATAGTGCCAGAGGCTGAAGGAAGATGCAGGCTGAGAATGGCAATGGGGCCAGCAACTAGGAGACATCAGAGCACTGGCCTTATTTCTCTCCAAACATGAGCAGGTGACAGGACGAGCATCAGCTGGCAGGGTGGTTATGATGTGCCAGGGAGGAGGCAGGACCCAACAGCAACAAGAGTCCAAAGACTAATTGGCTAAAACTAGTCCCATGGAGCCACAGATATTGAAGTTGCCAAACTCAGAAAAAGTCCACCAATGTTGTATAGAAAATGATTAAGATTACTCATCAATGTCCCTTCTGCCTTACCACCACCATTATGCCACAGTTAAGGCACTGCACACTGTCTTAGATGGATGAATGCTATGTGCCTGGTGATAATAATGATAGCAACATATTGACTAGCATAAACCCAGCTACGTGGACTCTTTAAACTGATTTTATTCATCTGTCCTCTACTTGTAAAACAGAGAGAAAAATTGCCAAAAAAATTTCAGAACTTTCCTCAACAAAGAAATGTAAGATTTATACTGATTCTACTCCACTCCATATCTTTTCCAAACACACAAAACCATAAGAACTGATATTTGGAATAATAACCTGAAATAAAAATCCATAATCACTGAAGAAATATTTATGCTCAAATACTTTACTGAACAAAAATTGTATACTTTTAGAAGCTCTATTCCACTTAATCTTGACAAGAACACTAGGAGGTAGATAGTATCTCATTAGAGTTAGTTAATCAAATTCAAATGACATAATCTTTGGATATAGACAGAACAACAAATTTATTTTGGCAGTGTTAGGCTTGGTACTCCTATGAGTTTCAGAAATCAAAAATTAAATCACCTATGAAGAAACTAGCCTCATGTGCTCAAAGAAAACACTTTTAAAATATTGTATTCCTTTATATAAATATTTTTAAATTATTGAGATACAAAATGGGAAAAAAGAAGCAATGAATTTGGGGTGCAATAGCATTCCCCTATGCTCAAAAATAATACATTTAATAGAATTTTTAGTCTATAACTTCAGTGCAGGGGTCTTACTGAAATATCTGAACCTCTTGACCATCTATCATGTACAATTCATGAAGGCTTTATCTGCAAGAGGTTGGGGAAGATACCACTGATTTTCACATGAAGTCAATGAAACACAGATATGAAGCCAGTAAAGGGAGATGCCAAAATTATAACTCAATTCTCCTGATTTATTTTATTTTACTATATTATTTTTCTCTCTGCTACAGTATCTGAACTTAGTAATAAAAATTAAGATGCATTACTCTAATATAATATCATGTTAATCAATGAAATTTCACATATATCATGTATAAAAACCAAATGTTTTCATATATGATTAGGAATTACAACCTCCCGCAAAGATGAAGAGTACCTCATATTACCCCTCCCTCTCTCTCTCTCTCTCACACACACACACACATGCCAGCCAGTTGTTCTGTCTCAGATGTATTTGTGAAAGGCTGCTGGTTGTTGACTGACCATTGACAGACCCCTCTGGGTACCCAGTAAGGCTGATTCCTTCTCCTTCTCCACCGGCCAAACCATGTTGTCAGAGGAAAGATGATCAGCTGCGAAAAAAAATAATTTCTCCAGGAAAGAGCAAACGTGCAAAGGACAGCTGTTTCCCTTCTCTCTTAGGACATCCAAGTGCCATTACCAAATTCCCTGTATCCAGGGCAATGGAAAAGTTCACTGCCCCTGGCAGGGCATGAGGAGTGGGGAATTTTCCTTTCAAACCTTCTTTCTGTACCCATTGTAACTAGAAGATCACCACTCACTATGTTTTCTTATAAACTACTCCTGTAAGATTTATCATCATTTCTATGCTTGAAGTCAAACATTCTTTTAAGGCCAAACAGAGTAATTTACTGGATTTGTGTCTCTAAACTATCTTATAAACAGTTGCTCTCTAGTTCAAGGTGAGTAACAGTCTGTGGCAGGCTAGTATCAAAGAATGCTGATTGCAATTCAATTTTATTACCTTGAGGATTCACCCTGAGGAAGAGGGCAGACTGGTCAAAAATCTATAGGCTGATCATCATGAGTTTGTATTGGAAATTTCTTTCCAAGTAAATACCTTCTATAAGGATTTTTTTAACCTCCTCTCTTCATTGATTACCATGTATTTTTTTTTCTTTCCTGGGGATGCCAAGATGACAGTGCTGCTAATCATACCTGCAGTTATGGCAGAGGCAGGCAACGCTCATTCTTTCTAACCCACTTGCACGTAAAGCCTGATCTCTCTAAATTGACTGCGAATGCTTGTTTAGACCCTGACATGCCCAGTAAACTCACTCTATCTCTGATACCATTGCAAATGGAAAGAAACACAACGTTAATGTCATTATAGCTTCTCACTCTTGATCATTTCATCTGTCATTTAAAGCTCAGATGAGATGCTGGCAAGATTTTCAGGAAACTAGATATTCTGTCTGGGCAGATTTAACTCTCACTGTTCTAGAAATACTCCCATTAGCCTATGATCTTTGCTTTGGCATGGAGTCTGATGACACATTGATACCATTTTCTGCCTGTTAACCTACCAAAGGACACAAAACCCTCTTCATTTCCCTAGAAGAACATGTAATATTTCAAAATGTATCACGGGGCACAGCCATCCCAGGAAAACAATGGTAAGGTAGTGAGATAACATGAAGAATTGTAGGCACTGAAACTCAATTCTGGTGGTGATTTTAGTCTGAGAAAACACAACAAAGGTAAGCTAAGGTTGCATTTGTTTCTGTTTTATTTAATGTCTTTAAAATCTAGAGATTATTTAGCCAAAGTAAAAATTTAACTTTTTGCTAAAGTTTCCTTTCTCTTATAATCTCACTTTTCAAATCTGAAGGTCTTCAGACTTCAGTGTTTCTCCAGAGCCAATCTCTGTATTCAGCAAACAAGATTTTGCTAAATGTGTGTATGTGCTGTCTTAGCAGCCACATGCCAAGGAAAAATTAAAGGCAAGGAAGAGGAAATTAAGTGCAAATGGAACTGTAATGTCTATGTTATTTGTGATGTGTGTGAGAGAGGAACCAAGTCATTACCGTGGGGTGCAAAGGATTTGTGTTAATGTAACAACTAGGTAAACTTTATTAAAAACTACCTTGCAGCTTCCAAAAGAAGGCTACTGCATTAAGGTAGCTAGCTACCTTAATGTTCATTCTATATTGCTGGTTGCTATGGCAATATCCTCCTAGGTATTTGTAAGGTCACAAAAGGAAGAGCTAACCCTCTTACTCCTGGAATAACTAATGTGGTTCTGTTACTTGCTTGATGTAAATGGTCTCAAGTGACAGCAAACTGTACATATAGTCAATTACAACTGCTCAAAGGAAATGATTTGTTGTAACAGCCGCTGTTCAACCTCTGTGACATCAATGTTTCTATGGAAACAGTCGCCTATTGCACTGCTTTGAATTGAGTATTGATCAAACTAGGGCCAACACTATTTCAGAGACTTGCTACTTTACTGTGTGGCAATTTACGATAGGAACTCATAACATCACTGTATATTTCAAGCCCCAAGGAACCAATTTAGCAGACAGTTACAGTAGAATATTAACAGAGGTCAATAATGGAAGTCTGATTATAGTCCTAGGACAATTATTCAATGCTTTTGTTGTCTGCCCTTTCAACACTCTAGCAGCTATTACAGTTTTCAAATCGTAATATTCATGCCTGAAGAAAGTGTTCTATTCATTCATCTTCTGTTTTAAACTTTATTTTTCATTGTTATATTATCTATCAATAAAATTATTCAGCTATATTAACCAAGCTATGACCCCTCAGAAGTAAATAACTATTGATCAAGAAGTAAAGATCTACTGGTGCACAACACTGTTTTCCATTAATGATCTTATTGGCCCTGCTGATAAGATGGTTTTCTCTGAACAACTGAAGATACAAAAGTAAAGAATAACATAGGTCTAAATTCTATGGAAAATAAAAGCTCAATCCCTCATCTCTGTTGAAGATTGGATTCTCAAACTTCACTTGAAAGAGTAGTGAAAATAAAAGCAAGGCCAAGCAAAATCTATCTGCAAGCCCTTCATTCTATGTGATATTTCCATTGTCCATAAATGTTTTATTCAATCTTCTTTGGAAACAGTCCTCATGATGGTCTCCTCCAACCCTCTCCTTTTACAGATAAGGACACAAGAGTCCTGAAAAGTAATGCGGCCTGTATGTCTCTCAGGAAATAAATGTTATTCTTAAGAGTATATGTGTGAAAAATGTTATGCTGGAAAAAAATCATGATTTACACATTTGTCATTCATCTGAATGAAAACACTGGCCAATTATCTCTGCTTTGAGATTGACTTGTCAAGGACCTCAGTCAACCAATACTATAAAATTGTTTATTTCTACCCTTCATCATTCCAAAACAGAATTTGAGGCACAGAGTCAATCAGTTCATTGCAGTGACACTGGCCACTGCACAGCTGTTTTTGTGATAGTGAAAATTAATTTTTGCAGCTGAAGTTATAAAACTTCAGAAAGCACTTGAATAACATGGCTACATGCCAAAGAAGGGGGGTTATATATGAATGAAATCTGTTTCAATACATGGATAAGAGCACTAACTTTTTTATTACCATAATTGAAAAATTATGGCTTGGAGAATGATTCTTGTCAGGTAATAACAAATTCATCCACCTGCTTGAAAGACGCTTTTCCACGTATAAGGGAAAGGATATTCTCCTAGCTTAGCTATTGATTTTTAAAATCCTACCTGGATAGCTTAAAAATAAAAATCAGTTAAAAAAAAAAGTCAGCCCAGGTAAAGTCTAAAGTCATAATAAAATAAGTCTGGGTATCATTATACTTTTTTAAAAAATCAACTAAGACTTTAAGTTAGTCTCCCTAATGACAAACATTGTCTATATTAGGAGGTATGTTCCTCGTTCATACAAAAAATACTGAGCACCAGCCGGGTGTGGTGGCTCACACCTGTAATCCCAGCACTTTGGGAGGCAGAGACGGGTGGATCACGAGATCAGGAGATGGAGACCATCCTGGCCAACATGGTGAAACTCCATCTCTACTAAAAATACAAAAAAAAAAAAAAAATTAGCCAGGCCTGATGGTGGGTGCCTGTAGTTCCAGCTACTTGGTAGACTGAGGTAGGAGAATGGCTTGAACCCAGGAGGCGAAGCATATTAAGTAGAAAGGGGCTAGGACATATCCCTGCTCTACCTCCAGTGAGCCACCAAAAGGTCCTTAATTGAAGTTATGTTGTTTAATCCCTATCTAGAGTCAAAGCAAGAGAAAGGCTCAACAAAATCCCACCAGGAATCTCCATTATTTCAACAGCTGACAGTGTAGAGTGGTGAAGGTAATATCAGAGGTTACAGAGGAACAGCCATTAAAGCCTACTTGTTTCTCAAGCTCCTTGTGATTTTTCAAGGAGGAAACGGAGCTGCATTCCACTTATAAATGTCTTAAGTCCATGATCTGTAGGAATCCAAGGTCAAGGCAGGATAAGAAGCTACAAAGCTCAAGGTAGTTAAACAGGGAACAGGGAGTTTCTCAGGTGCCACCAGGAACTAGGCTTCACTAACCTTATTACCCAAACTGTACACACCTCAAGTAATTATATCTCAGAAATTGCTCTTGTCATTGGACCAAACAGCGAAGGTTAGTTCTACCCTCACCCTTCCCCAACCAATAGATTTCCCATATCTTTAAGTCAATAAAATGATTGCAATGATATTACATTTGGTAAGGTTTGGGGTAACCTCTTCTTCCAATATTGGTTTCACAATCACCTAACTTTGTCAGGTTTGCTTTTTCCTTTTTAATTTTTTTTTATTTTTGTGGGTACATACTAAGTGTATATATTTATGGCTTACATGAAAATATTTTGATATAGGCATGCAATGCATAATAATCATATCAGAATAAATAGGGTATCCATCAGCTCAAGCATTTATCCCTTGTTTTAAAAATAATCCAGGCCGGGCGCGGTGGCTCAAGCCTGTAATCCCAGCACTTTGGGAGGCCGAGACGGGTGGATCACGAGGTCAGGAGATCGAGACCATCCTGAGCTACACGGTGAAACCCCGTCTCTACTAAAAAAAAAAATACAAAAACTAGCCGGGCGAGATGGCGGGCGCCTGTAGTCCCAGCTACTCGGGAGGCTGAGGCAGGAGAATGGCGTAAACCCGGGAGGCGGAGCTTGCAGTGAGCCGAGGTCGCGCCACTGCACTCCAGCCTGGGTGACAGAGCTAGACTCCACCTCCAGAAAAAAAAAAAAAAAAATCCAATTATACTTTTTTGTTATTTTTAAATGAACAATTAAATTATTTTTTACTATAGTCACCCTGTTGTTCTAGCAAATACTAGGTCTTATTCATTCTAACTAATTTACTTTTGTACCCATTTATCATCTCCCCTTCCCTGCAACTACCCTTCCCAGTCTCTCGTACCATCCTTCTACTCTCCATCTCCATGAGTTCAAGTGTTTTCATTTTTAGCTCCCACAGATAAGTGAGAGCATGTGATGCTTGTCTTTCTGTGCCTGGCTTATTGCAAATGACAGTATCTCATTCTTTTTTAATGGCTGAGTAGTACTTCATTGTGGATATGTACTACATTTTCTTTATCCATTCATCAGATGATGGACACTTAGGTTGCTTCCAAATTTTGGCTATTGTGAATAGTGATGCAATAAACATGGAAGTGCAGATAACTCTTTGATATACTAATTTCCTTGTTTTATGCCAGTATCATGCCAGGTTTGCTTTTTCTATGCAGTACTTCTGACCAGTAACAGGCTTTGGTAAGGCAAGGCCCCATTTGCAAGAACATAGCATGGATGTCAGCAGTTTTTAAATGCTTCTCAAATCTATTCATGGAAGTAGAGTTAGTTCTAAAATGTCCTCAGAAAATAAACTATCAGTCATAGAACCTGTAAACCTTTGGATCCATTTTATACTTTTCAGCTCCCATTGCAATATAAGGACAAAAAGACCAAGGGTTAAATTTACTGTTTATCACCTATGGAGATATAATGTTTACCCTATTTTTCTGCTTGCTTGTGGTGCTAATCAAGACCAAGATTTCTCTAAGAACAATAGATACAATCCAACTTTTCAGGAAAAAATAATAGAACCACATAGTGTTTTCTTTTAATCAGTTAGCTCATAAATAAATTCAAGCTGGGCCTGGGCTTCATTCTATACTGTTCATATCAGTCAAATCAAGGACTATACAATGGATTCTCTTTTCAGAAGCGAGGTAATCCTTTTCTTAAGATGAGCTGTCATCACTCACCTTAAACTATTTCTGTGTATCTAACTCATCCTTATCAGTGGAAAGTACTATGCTTCATGTCACTCATTTTGCATCTTTTGGAATTGTTGTTTGCAAGCCTGAAATCAACTGGCCTACAGAGAAAAGAAAGATGGATTAAGGGCCTTGAAATTACACATGTGAAGAAAGAATGCACTATTATAGAGGGGGGAAACTCCACCTAAGGGCTTAATGAGGCCCAATATGATCATTGTTCAGGTATTTTCCAGGCACTTTCTTTTGTCTTCATAAATTTTTTCTTTCTCCCACCGAAGCAAACATGGGTTTTGTTTGTTTTTTTTTTTTTTTAAGTACCAATTAGGACACCTTGGGGCTCCACATGTTCCAATGTATAAAGAAGAGTTGTGCACTCTATAGAAGACTCCAGACTCAAAACCAAGGAAAGGATGTGGCTCATGGTGAGTGGGGGCTGGGGTAGCGGAAACAAGGAGCTGCTAAGAGAGCTGATGCTCTTAGAATAATCAGGCTGGGCATGGTGGCTCACGCCTGTAATCCTAGCACTTTGGGAGGCCGAGACAGGTGGATTCACTGAGGCCAGGAGTTCAAAACCAGCCTGGCCAACATGGTGAAACCCCATCTCTACTGAAAATACAAAAAATTAGGCAGGTGTGATGGTGGGTGCCTGTAATCCCAGCTACTCTAGAGGCTGAGGGAGGAGAATCGCTTGAACCCGGGAGGTGAAGGTTGCAGTGATCTGAGACTGCACCACTGCACTCCAGCCTGGGCAACAAGAGTGAAACTCCATCTACAGTGGTTCTTATCTTTAGCTGCATATGTTAGAATCCTCCAAGGAGCTTTTTATACTCCCAATGCCCTGGTCCCATCCAAGACTTACTAGATCAAAGTCTCTAGATGTGGGGTTCAGGTATCAGTGGCTTCTTAAAGTTACTCATCTCAAGTGATTCTAATGTGCAACCAAAACTGAGAACTATGAAAAAATACACCCACCTGGAAATTAATTTTTACTTGTTTTTTAAAAAGTAGATTTAGGGGTGCAAGTACAGTCATGTTACATAGAAATGCTGCATAGTGGTGATGTCTGGGCTTTAGTGTACATCACCTGAATAATGAACACCGTGCCCAATAGGTAGTATTTCATCCTTCACCCCCTCCCACCCTCCCACCTATTGGAGTCTCCAATGTCTATTATTCTACTCCACATGCCCATGTGTACCCATTGTTTAGCTCCCACTTATAAGTGAGAACATGCAGATTTTTACTGTTTCTGAATTATTTCAGTTAGGATAATGGTCTCTAGCTCCATCCATGTTGCTGCAAAAGGCATGGTTTCATTTTTTCATAGCTGAATAGTATTCTAGGTATATATACCATCTTTTTTAAACCAATTGTTCGTTGATGGGCACTTAAGTTGATTCCCTGACTTTGCTATTGTGAATAGTGCTGTGATAAACACATGAATACAGATGTCTTTTTGACATAATAATTTATTTTCCTTTGGGTAGAAACCCAGTAGGGGGATTGCTGGATTGAAGGGTGGGTCGATTTTTAGGTCTTTGAGAAATCTCCATACTGTTTTCCATAGAGGTTGTGCTAATTTGCATTCCTACCAACAGTGTATAAGCATTCCCTTTTCTCTTCATCCTTACCAACATCTGTTGTTTTTTCACTTTTTAAAAATAGCCATTTTGGCTAGTGTAAGATGATATCTCTTTGTGGTTTTGATTTGCATTTCTTTGAGGATTAGTGATGTGAAGCATCACTTTGTCTTCTTTTGAAAAGTGTCTATTCATGTACTTTGCCCACTTGTTAATGGGGTTACTTGTTTTTTTCTTGTTGAGTTGTTTGAATACCTTGTAGATTCTGGATCTTAGCCCTTTGTTGGATGCGCTGTTCATAAATTTTGCTCCCATTCTGTAGGTTGTCTGTTTTCTATGTTATTTATTTTGCTATGTAGAAATTTTTTAGTTTAATTAAGTCCCATTTATCTTGTTGTTGTTGCTGTTGTTGTTGTTGCATTTTCTTTCGAGGACTTAGTCACAAACTCTTTGCCTAGGCCAATGAGTTTTTCCTAGGTTTTCTTCTAGGATTTTCATAGTTTGAGGTCTCACATTTAAGTCTTTAATCCATCTTAATTTTTGTAGAGTGGTATGGGTCCAGTTTTGTTCTTTTGCATGTGGCTCTCCAATTTTCCAAGCACCATTTATTGAATAGAGCATCCTTTCTCTAGCATATATTTTTGTTGAATTTGTTAAAGATTGGTGGCTTTATTTCTGGGTTTTCTATTCTGTTCCATTGATCTACGTGTCCGTTTTTATACCAGTACCATGCTGTTTTGGTTACTATAGCCTTGTAGTCTAATTTGAAGTCAGGTAATGTGATATCTCCAGATTTATTCTTTTTGCTTAGTACTGCTTTGGCTATTCAGGCTCTTTTTGGTTCCATATGAACTTTAGGATTTTTTTCTAATTCTGTGAAGAATGACTTTGGTAATGTAACAGAAATAGCACTGAATCTGTAGATGGGCAGTATGGTCATTTTAATGATATTAATTCTTCTGAGCCATGAGCATGGGATGTTTTTCCACTTGTTTGTGTCATCCACAATTTATTTCATCAGTGTTTTGTAGTTCTCCTTGTAGAGATTCTTTGCTTAATTTCTACTTTTTTCTCATACCTGTGGTTTGATTCCATCACCCAACCTTTCTTACTAATGATCCTCCTACAGCCAGAACATTGTCAGAGCACAGAAAATGGGAATTCCCTTAATCATGGAAACAGAGAGACTTGAAAGGACACTCTAAATGACCATGTGCTGAATATTATACTAGGTACCAGTATCCCAATTTCCTAAAAGCGGCCATTATCAAATAGAGAAAAGTGATGTTTCTGAAGTGGAACATTGTTGAATTTTTAGGGTATGGACTCTGGAAGCTAGTAGATGTCTCCTTAGCATTAGGCCTGCAGCACTGGTAGTGCCACCTAATGGCTATTATCAAATCTCCAAATTAGAGCACCTCATTAGTCTGAATAACTGAGACATGTTATAAAGACTATGTTGTTCAATCTTTTTCTCTGCTCAAAAACCTCTGGATGAAGACATCAATATCAATTTATACTAAACACTTGTTCATTACATTTGCCTATTAAGCATAAGAAATAAGTGCAATTTGAAGCAAGAGTTACAGAAATTATACATCTGAGGCAAGTTAGTAATTACTCCCTAATTGGTGTTATTATGTTATTTAGCCATTCCTTAACTTCCTCTAGCCTTGGTATTATGTTCTGGACCCAAGACAGAGATTTTTGAACTGTATTTTTAGAGCCAAATATCTTAGAACTCACAGAATTTCAGAACCACAAGGACACTTGGAGATGACCTGATTCAGCCTTCTCACCTAGGGCTTTGCAGCACCAGGCTCTACCATTTTGATATCCTGGGCAACAATTTTGCCAGAGATTACTCTACTATACAGAGAAATACTCAGCACAAGCAGGGTAAGGTTTCCTCTCCTCTGTGCTATACTGTAGAGTGAAGTTCAAACCTGGGTTGTTCAGCTAAAAATTGTTTCAGAATTTAGTAAATTTTTTTTGTTTTCCCTTTTATTCTTAGGGTGTATACCCATTCCCAGGGTTGGAATGGGTTCCAGCAACAGTTGTCACATTATACCTGGAACTCCTTACCATCTTTTTCCTAGAGACCTATTGCTAAGTCCACCTCATGTTCAGCTGCTTCTCCTACAATGAACTACCACTTGGGGCTCTGCTCTCCTTTTTTTGGTTTGGAAGCACTGGGTTGCTGCAATTACTGACACTCTTTGAGTTAATTTTCCAGAAAAAAAATTAGTTCATCCTATTAGACAACCCAACAGAGGAAGAAGAGGGCAATGTGACAAGATTCCACCATAGCTAAATCTCAGTTTGGGCCTTCCAAGTAGTGTGGCCTGGAGAAGCATATGACTTCTTCATATAAAATGCTTCCAGTGACAAATATTAAGAACTCAATCCTAGTTCTTAAGATTTCCAGACAGTGCTCTTTCCACTACAATACACAGGCTACTGGCTAGACTCAGTCTAGTAATGGTTCAGCGGGAACCAACTGTTCTGAGTCAAACTGTTGTGGATTTTGTACAAAACTCCTTAGAAACTCAGTGCCTAATGCTCCTGTCAGCCAAAGCAACAGAAGGACCTGAATGACAGGCTTCAAAGTATTCTCTGACCCTTCAGGGATGGTTTTCAACAGAGGAAACACTAGGGGAGCATTTTGGAAATTTGAAGAGAGGAACATATTTGATTGTCACAGTAACGAGTGAGGAGAGCAACACTGAAATTGTTGGCCAGAGTCAGGGCTGATAGACATCTTGCAAATCATGAGACAACCCTACTCAACAAACAATTGTTCCATATCCTGAATGACTTTTAAATGTCCCACTGGACATGCATATGAGTAAACTACCTATCTGAAATCATCTGAGCCTAGAATCTACCTCCATTTTACACATAATCACAAATAATTTATCACATGATTCTAATATATGCTGAATTTTCTGGAAATGCAACTAGTATGAAAATGGAAAAAAGATAATCTCTTGTTTGGAACTTGACTAAGAGATGTTCGTCACTTTTCTTTTAGATGCTCATCTTTTTGAATGTCACCAATGGCAGTGCCACTCACGGCATTTGAGTCACAAGTATACACGGCCTTATGGTCTGAATTCATAGGTATTGCACCCATGGACATTCTATGTATGTGTGCAGATACCTGATTACTTCATTGAAGCTTGTGCCATCATGCCCAAGCATTTACATATTGAAATTATCACAAATTACTTTATTATAAATGCTTTGCTTTTATATGTTACAAAAGTAACAAAAAGTCCCCTTTATACAATTAAGGCATTATTTTTACAAATTGTAAGTATGTAGAAATTTCAAGATAAGAAAGGAAGCATTACAAAAATGCTGGTGTTTAAAAGGGGGTGTGGGTGGTTGAATCCAGTAGGATATCTTCCACTGCCTGCTAACTGCTACTGCCCAATCCTGTATCTGCAAAGCAGGCCAGCCTCATGCGATTTCTCCAGCTCCTCAAATTTGTCCCTATAAAGTACTTCTGGTTTTGGTGGTGAGCAGAGGGATTAGGGTTAATTCTTTAGTTTTTTTTTTTTTTCTCAGTATGTAAGATGGAAAAACAAGAGACCAGCTCACACCATTCAGTGACTCTTATTTTCCAATCAGGATGTGATACCTGGGCAGTTAAACCCACTTCGTAAGCGCCTAACCTCTGTTCTTCCCCTGCTTCTTTTTCTCAGTGAATGAAGCTGTGTGGAACAACAAAAAAAACACCAATTACCTGAGTTCAAGCCCCACCTCTGCTTCCTACTGGTTACCTGACCTCTGTCAAGTTATAGCAAGTGACTTTTCAAAGTCTCCTTATCTAGTTAACACATTATAAACACACAACCTCCCTTATAGTGGGTTGTGAAGATTCAATGAGGTACTATATGTGAAAGTGCTTTGTAAACTACAGAACATTATTTAAATTTGAAAGGATTGAAGCTTTTTTTTCACTGTCTGCCTATATCTCTGAAAAACAAGGTGGCATTTGGGGTTTTTCAGATGTAGTAGAATTTATTTGAGCAGAACTTCTTTAAACAGATGAACACAGGGAGGAAAGGCATAGGCAGGTAAGTGACTCCACTCCACATGCTGTGGTAGAAAGAAACACAGGTCTTAACATCTAACTTTTCTAATGGGCTCCAGCCTCATCACCACCCCCATGTGAGAACAGGCTGCGTACTTGGCCCTCTGAAATTGTAAACTCTGGTTAATGATCCCCAGCCTGAAGTATCCTTGTGATGAATACTAATGAATGACATATGAGGGCACTTAGCACCCAGCAGGTGCTCAATAAGTGAGCACTCTTACTATTTCACACAGAAAGGAAACAATAAACTGAATAGAACTATATAAACTTGTCCATAATATTATTCACTGCACAAGGAGATTTAGGATAAGAGGGTTTACTCTTAGAACCCTGGAGTGTCAAAAGGTACCTCCAGGAGTCTACTTCAATGAGGTTTGGTTAGTAGAGGAGGTATTACCTTCATTCCCATTTCAGAGTTGAGAAAATCAGGCAGTTACACCAGTTAGTGAAACAAGTTAAATGGGATAGAAAGGTCTTCTGATAACTGTTGTTCTTGTGTTTTCGTTTCTACTGCGATCCTCTGCCAAGCCTGCTGTAAGGCAGCCCATGACAAATACACCCAAGCATAGCATCCTAACAAAACTCCAGCAATAAAGGGAACTCCAGATGGATGCTAGCTGTCAACTTTGGGAAGTTTCAGCTGGCTAAGATCATCTAGAGAGATCTTAAGTGAGCATATCCCTTGACAGGTCTTGGGAGAAGTCATTCTAAAAACGCCAATTTTAGTTCAATCCAGAAAGCAGGAGGACCCTTCCACAAGATGGAGAGCTGCTGTGTCCTCTCCCAGGTCTTCCAGCACCCCAGCCCACATGATTTCACTGTCTTGGCTACATTAAGGCTCCCCAAAAATCTAACCTAATCCTAGATAAGGCTTAAAACATCTCTGAAGCACAAGAATTCTGCTTGTTTGAATTAGCCAGTTTGAAGAAATTGAAGGAAGGAATATAGAAAAAAAATCGGGAAAGAATTATTAGTGGCCTCGGGCAGATTTCAACTATAGGTCACTGCATCTAACCTCTTTGAGCTTATTGCAGTGTGGATCCCTTCTCTGATGTTTGATCTTCTGAACCTCAGAACCAACTTAGGATCTAAGCATGCAGGTCATAGACCCAAAGGGCTGACAGTACACACTTCAGGTCATGAACCCATCTAGCCTGACAGTTGAAAATAAGTCAAATGCATAACCACTGGCAAAGCTGGAACTATCTGAAACCAGCTCCATTTCCCTGTCTCTCAAGAACCTCCTATACACTTTATACTTTTTTATTATACTTTAAGTTCTAGGGTACATGTGCACAACCTCCCATACACTTTAAAAGCTGCAGTCCTTCTTCAGAAAAACTATTGCTGGGATGTGCCCCCAGAAATCCCCAGCAAATTTAAACAGTATGGAGATGCTATAAATTCTGGCTGATTTACTAATTAATATAAACGAATAATAATGGAAATCTGAACTAACTCTGAACTTTTCAATAGGACACCTAATATTTTGTGGCCATTTAATATGTCTTGACTTCATAATTGTCTTACACGTTTTTCCAATACTTCTTCCTACCTTCTAACTATCCCCATTAGGAAGGTAATCATGACTAATCTTAACCTTTGAAGTGATTAATAGAAGGGTAATACACACATACCCCAACTTGTCTTTGTTATAGACTTCTGAAACAAATATTTACTTCAAAGATCTTATAATTTTTCTCAGAAAACTGCTGAGGTCATTGGACTGGGGCTAGGGATATGCCTTCTCCAAAAGCTATTCACTAGTCACAATAGCAAAGACATTGAATCAACCTAAATGCCTGTCAATGGTAGACTGGATAAAGAAAATGTGGTACATATATACCATGGAATACTATACAGCCATTAAAAAGAATGAGATCACGTCTTTTGCAGAAACATGCTGGAGGCCATTATCCTTAGCAAACTAATGCAGGAACAGAAAACCAAACACTGCATGTTCTCACTTATAAGTGGGAGCTAAACAATGAGAATACACGGATACACAGAGAACAACAACACACACTGGGGCCTACTGGAGGGTGGAGGTTAGAAGGAGGGAGAGGATCAGGAAAAATAACTAATGGGTATTTGGCTTAATACCTGGGGAACAAAATAATCTGTATAGCAGACCCCCATGACACATGACATGAGTACCTATGTAACAAGCCTGCACATGTATTCCTGAACTTAAAAGTTAAATAAAATTTTTCAAAGCCAAAATTTATGCTGCAAGTATCTCAGGAAATACAAAGTCCTTGAGAGTATATCATTTTTTCCCCTGCTTCAGTTGCAGACATGTAAACCATAAATTGTTGATGTTCTGTGAATCTCCCCAGCCTCTGACAATATTGCAGTCCATCACAACATTATTCTAATAGATATAAGGGGAGAGCCTCATCCCATAGCTTATAGGTCCTTCCTGATTGGAGAAACAGGGGCTCAGGTAGTAAAGGTTACCTACTGTAGTGCCTATGATGAACCTTCTCAGACCTGACCTCCATGGAGAACTGAAATAGCTGGACTGGGTGAGCAAGAACTGAAGCACTACGTGTGTGTGGTAGAGGAGGGAGTTGGGCTAGGGGTGGAGGACAAGGATGAAACCTGAGAGACAGAGCAAGGGATTCTCTCAAACACTGAGGATATAGAGGAAGAGCCTGCAGCTCGTCATTTCATTTCATGACAATTCACTCACAGAAATTCATGACTTCCTATATTCCATCTTCAAATTCAGCACATCATAGACAGTCAGCCACACACGCACTATGAGAAGTTTCTTCCTCAGGGTTACATGTCAGAACCATACAGGTAAGAATAGGAAATCCTTAAAGTCAGAAGTCACTTAACAGTAGGTTTCTTACAAACCTCTGTCTTCCCATTGGGTTCTACCTTTCAGGGGTGGACAGGAACATCCTATGTTCCAAACCCTCATCCTATCCTCTGCTCTTCCTTCACTCTGGTCTGGATCGCCTCATTAGGAAAATGACTTACAGCTCAGTGATGCATTACTGGGTTTCTCTTATTTATTTGGTTCTCAAACACAAAAGCACAGATCCAGGAATGGCACTATAAACCCCCCCTAAATCCAAAAATAAAACTTGATATTTCCAAAAGGTCACAAAGAAAGTCACTGGGTCTGACTTAGCTATTCCCACAAGTTCTCTCCAGAAGTCAGAGGTAAGGAAAGCTGTATTTCCCAGCGCGGACATAGCATACACCTTTATTACTGAAAGAGGATGTTTTTATTTGCACTGCATTATATCCATAAATTCCATCCACTCAGCAAGTCAAATTATTGCTGGCTTCCAAAATACATTAAGTTTGGGTTTAAATCAGTCACTTTTGAAGATATACTGCAGCCTACTTCCTAGCCAATTTGTGATATATTCACCCTGCAAATGTTCTTTAAAATGCATAGTTTGTGGAGTTGTCTTACTTCCATCAACCATGTGAAGATACAAGGAATATAAGCTCTAATTTGCAGTTTCTTTGTGTGTGTGATTGTTTGTGATCTCTACCCATAGAGTTAATGGCTGCCAAAATGCTTTCATGCTATGAAGAGAAAGAGTCCTCTGAATCTGAATCAAATTAGAATTCGCGGTACAACAATAAGCAGCAATGGGAAAATATGGGGCCTTGAGGAGTTTATGTAGAATTTGGTGACAGCAGACAGGCTTTCCCAGATAATGGTAGGAGGAGGGAAGCCAAGGAATTATTTGGAATGCTTAATGGTGTATGGCAAGATGAAGGTGTGCTTAATGAATATACTCAATTTTCCCCCAACTTAGACTTCCTATTTTACAAAGTTACACGTTTGTGTTCTTCATCAATTGTCATTCAAATAATTTCAACACAATGAAGTGATTCAGAGAGTATGCAGAAGCTAGGTCAATTATCATTTTAAATTGCTAAGAAAGGGAGATATAGGGAAATAGAACTAGAGTTCCATTGTTTCCCTCGGGAAAAAAGGCCTGTTTTCTCTGAACTTCCCTTTGTCAAGCTGCTCTGTTTGATGGGGAGGAGATGCGTGCAGGGAGGGATATGCGTGGCGGCCCCTACCAGAGGCTCAGCTTTTCTCTGAGCTTGGAAGGAAACTTGGCACCTTCAAGTCTGTGCAAAGCAAGACATTCAGACGGGTTTGCACCTGTCACTATTTTTGCCCACCTTATTTCAGAAGATTATATGTAAATACATATATATATATATTTTTTTCCTGCTAACACCTCACCAAGAAAGAAGGCACCACAGCATTCTATACTCTGAAGGCATCATCTTTAAAACAATATGATATAGACTGATCTTTTATTTCCCAGAAATCAAGCATACATACTTTCCTTTCCAAGGGAATTTGTGAGACATTTTCCCACCTATTTCTCACTAGGTATACAAGCCTAATACAGTAAATATGTGGTGAATATTAAGATATGAATTTCACACAAGTCACATGCAAGGGCCTGTTGACACCTATGATATTCCACATTCCATGATAATCATAATATTTCTGAATAGATTTGGGGGTGGACACATTTAATCTCAGGATATAACAATATTAATAACAGCTGCCATTTTGAGCACTTATATAACAAGAACCTTGCTGAACAACCTACATTTATTATCTCCTTTATATTGCCATCAACCTTATGATAAATATTATTTCCATTTTGCCACTGAGGAAATGGAGGATCTAGATATTACTCTCCAGAGCTTCCTTAATCATTACCCATGTCTATATCACCACAATTACTATATACTGGTTTTGCTGGTGATGGCTTGTATCCACTTGCAAGAGCTAACTGCTAAATTTGTAGGAAGTTGGTGACTTTGTGACTTTCATGTTGATAGCTTGAAATTGGCCATGGTGGAGTATTTACACCTGGAAATCAGCAAATGCTACAAATCAGGGCTGTTTTTGAGAGTGTGTGTGAAACATTTTCAACAATTACCAACATACTACTGCCAAGAAAGAACATTATCAGTATCATGGAACTACTTGACCCTTTCTTCCCCTCCACATTTTTTGTCTCCAGAACATTTAATGTGACAAAACAGTAAAACAGAACAAATACCCTGAGGAATGGTGCCAGCCTCTAGGCTAGGTGTGGACTTCCCTACACAGTCTCAGCTTCAGTGCCTGGCTGGCTTGATTCTGCCCTTTCTCTTCAACTGCAGTCATGCATCACTTACCAAAAAGGATACTGAGAAACACGTTGTTCGACAACTTTATCATTGTGTGAACACCATAGAGTGCACTTACACAAACCTAGATGGTACAGCCTGCTACACACCTATGCTAGATGTCTTAGCCTATTGCTTCTGGGCTACAAAACTGTTGCTGTACTTAAATACTGTAGGTAACTGTAACACAATGGTAAGTATTTATGTATCTAAACATATTTAAAAACAGAAAAAGTAATGTGTTGCACTACAATCTTATGACAGCTACAAGGCCACTAGGTGATAGGAATTTTTTGGCTGCACTGTAATCTTATGGGACCACCATTGTATATGCAGTCTGCTGTTAACCAAATCACTGTTATTTGGCTTTTAACTGTATTTACATTACTCACACTGCCCATGAACCCTAAGGTTAGTGGCAGAGCAAATCACAACATTTGATCGTTGTTTTGCTGAAAAAATTCTGTAAGGCAAATTCAGTTCTTGTGACTCAAAATTAACGACCTCAGCCTAAAGCACCAACTAGCATTTTTCTCAAGTCTTTTACTTTCCATCAGGTGAACGTGAGGCAAATCCAAAGGAAAGATACATTCTGAACACAGAGGGTACCTCTTTACATTCACAACCTAATCTCCACTGGGGAGCATCATACTCAATATTTTTATTATTATACTGTTAACATTTATTGAGTGTTAATAGTGAGCTTATATATAACAAAGAGACCATTACTGTACCTGGTTTCTTGGCAGATTGTAGGAACAGCATGTTTTTGATATCTTGGATGGCACCAAGCTCGCTATTATTTCCCAATGAAGTCAGTTGCTCCTAATTTCCTGAACATCTGTGCATCAAATTCATTAAATGGCTAATGAATCCAGACATATAAGGTTCATAAAGATATTTATATCTGACATTAACAAAATTGCACTCCCGCTTTGTTCCTGTACGTGACACCCTTAAGACAATCAAGTTTTTGTCACAGGCTAGAACATAATAGGGGAAGGTAAATGACTGAAATCAACACCTTCATGTTTCCTCCATAGCACAGAGAGATAGAGAAACCAAGGTTCCAGATGGGCAGTGAATATAGGACAAAGGATAGAGGAATAGGAGCTGAGGATACAGTCAAAGTCAGGAGATGTCCATATTCCATAAAGTCGTTTACATTAAAATCTCAGCAAATATCAGTGGGCAGGATTTTGTGTGAACGTAAGTTTTCAACTTCTTTGAGTAAATACCAACACGTGTGATTGCTAGATTGTATGGTAAGAGTATGTTTAGTTTTATAAGAAATAACCAAACTTTCTTCTCAAGTACTGGTACCATTTTGCATTTCCACTAGCAATGGATGAGTTTTCAATGAATACATTTTTAGGGCAGTGAAAGTATTTCATATGCTATTACAATGATGGATGCATGTCATTACACATTTGTCCAAATCATGGAATGTACAACACCAAGAGTGAACCCTAATGTAACTACGAACTGGGAGTGGTAATGATGTGTCAACGTAGGTTCATCACTGGTAACAGATGTACCCCTCTGATGGGGGATGTTGATAATGGAGGAGGCTATTCAGGTGTGAGGCAGGAAATCCCTGTACCTTCTGCTCAATTTCTCTGTGAACCTAAAACTGCTCTTTAAAAAAAAAAAGAATTTTTCCTTAAAAAATATTGTCAACTTTAAAGAAAAAAAAAAAAAAAAAAAGCAAAACACTGCCAGCAAACCTACCTAGACTGAAAGCTCACTAACAGTAGAGTCTTGTGCAAGGTGTGCCCAATGACCACACATCCCCCAACCCGCTGCCCCACCATTACCTGTGCTCTCACCATTACCACTGGCCAGGTCAGGGGATCCCCATGCCACACCTATGCTTACAAAAATTAATAATTACAATATGCTATTCTTATAAATTTAAGCATTAGGACAAATACCTAATGCGTGCAGGGCTTAAAACCTAGATGACAGATTGATAGGTGCAGCAAACCACCATAGCATATGTATATCTATGTAACGAATCTGCCCATTATGCACATGTATCCCAGAACTTAAAATTTTTAAAAAATTAAGCATTCTACAGACAACTGAAGAGACACTATGGATGATCCCTGACATAGAATGGTTCAACTTAATGACTTTTCGACCTTATGATGATGCAAAACCAATATGCGCTCAGTAGAAACCGTATGTCCGTTTTTGAATTTTGATCTTTTCCCAGACTAGTGATACACACTGTATGATACTCTACCCTGATGGGCAATGGCAGCGAGCCACAGCTCCCAGTCAACTATAGAGGAAACAACCAATATCCTGTTGTCAGAGTTTTTTTGGGTATTGTGTTTTGTTTTCACATCCCGTCATGCTGACAAAATGTCCATCTGTGTAAAGTATTCAACACTTTTATAAGACAGGCTTCGTGTTAGATGATTTTGCCCAACTGTAGACTAATATAAGTGTTCTGAGCATATTTAAGGTAGGCCAGACTAAGCTATGATGTTCAGTAGGTTAGGTATATTAAATGAATTTTTTATTTATAATATTTTCAGCTTACGATGGGTTTGTTAGGATGTGACTCCGTCAAAAGTTGAGGAGTGTCTGTATTTGCCATGAACTCTGAACTAAGAGTCCAACACTGTGGCTATCCTCTGAAGTCTGACATTCTCTGGCTAGGAACTTTGGACCTGTTACTAGATTTCACTGTTGTCTCAGGCTCTCCCATGTCCATGCATAAAATGAGCGGGGTATGAGTTAGATTTCCAGCCCCTTCCAACTTTGAAATATTCTCAGCTTTTTCTACTAAGAAGGAAATCAGGATGTTGGCAATTAATGTCTGCCAGTAGAACTTTAGTCCAAAGCTTGAAAACAATTGCTCACTTTTTATATTTGCACCATTTAAGGAAAGGGCTTCGGTCAGAGTCTAGCAGGGGAATCCTCCAGCTTCAAATTCTCTCTTGTAGACACCTTTCTTCTTCCCACTGGAAGTCAGATTTGCAAAACAAGATAAATTTGATCAGGAAAAAACAAACAACAAAACACTGGAGTTCAAAGAGCTCTTAAACTTCTTTATCTGGTTCACAGAGAAGAAGCGCTTGCCAAGAAGTATTTTGAGTTAAATAGGCAGCATATGGCCTCATGTAGCCTCTTATGATCCTTAACAGAGAGAAAGGACCTCTTAAAGGACTTTATTCACACCAGGACCATCCACTACAAAAGAGTTCAGGAGAAGACTTCCAAATCACATTTGCTTAAGCAAAATTGTCTTGATGACCAAAAATAGGCCCATTTTAATTTGCTGCTTATTTTGTTAACTACTGAACCCTCAAAACATGCTCTTCAGTTCTCTTTTCATCTCAAGCTGTGAAATGGTGAAAGCAAAAGCCTTCCATAGAGAAAGGAAAAGCATGAGCAATGGTGGTGAGAGACCTGGAAAGCACCCCCAGTGTGGAGTGTGGAGTGCTGCAGCCTGTGGCTTGCTCACATGGTCCCACTCTTGGAGGGGTCCCCTCACTCACTTCCAGACCCTTCTAAGAGGGCAGCTCAAACCCCACCTGTGACTCTCCTGGCCTCATTACTGCCTCAGCCCAGAGTAATCACCTCACCCTTTTATAAACTCTTACAGTACATATTTCTCTCTCAATGTAATCAATTTTATAATTAGAAACTGCTCTGTGATACTGCTCTCTGCTGTCAAGCTATTATTCAAACATTTTATTGTAATTTACATATGCACAGTTCCCTGCCCTGATTTGGTTATAAACTCCTTGAGAGCAAGTTTTGTGTCATCCACCCTGGAGGGTCCCACCACACCATGGCCAGTTGCCATAGCAGGCTCTGTGCCTGAGCTCCTGCATCTGTAGAATGGGGGTGATGACAGCACAGATCTCCTGTGAGGAGAAGATGAGACTGTGAAGTGTACATTTTGCCTGACTCATGAAAAGTTAGCTTTTTTTTTTTTTTTAAGATAGGGTCTCACTCAATGCCCCGAGTTGGAGTGCAGTGGTGCAATCACATTCACTGCAGCCTCAACCTACTGGCTCAAGTGATCCCCCTGCCTCAGCCTCCCAAGCAGCTGGGACTAAAGGCGCATACCACCACAATGGGCTAATTTTTGTATTTTTTGAGAGACAGGGTTTTGCCATGTTGCCCACACTGGTCTCGAACTCCTGGGCTCAAGTGATCCACCTGCCTCAGCCTCCCAAAGTGCTGGGATTACAGGTATGAGCCACCATGCCCAGCTGCATATTTTATTAATAGTATTAATATTATATTGGAGCAAAGGAAGGGATATAGTGCCAGAAATGAAAAAAACTTGAAATCTGTTCCCACCTCCACTAATTGGTAGCCCTGTGACTTTAAGAAAGTCAGTTAAATGCTCAAGCCTCAAATTTTTCACCCATAAAATTAGAAAAGCAGCATTCCCTGCCAACTTTGTGTTGCTGTAAAGATGAAATAACACTTTTAAGGTACTATACAAAGGTATCATTTATTGATACTCAGTAAATATTTGATTTGAGAATTATGTTGTCCTTATCACACAAACACCTCGCTTTCTCCGCTTTCTAGCTAAAAGGGCATCAGACATGCATCTTTTGGGCTTGGAAGGAGGAAAAGGATCTTTTGAATCCTCTGAATTTCCAACAACTAGTTTATGTTCAGGGGATTCACAGCATCTTGACCTCCTACTGTTGTATTCCAGGGATCTCAGTGTTTACTTTAAGGTAATATTTCTGTAACACCAGAGAAACCCAATTAAAATGTAAAATATCTACCAGCCAGCCTATTGTTTTGTTTAAAAAAAAAAAGTAACATGTAGTTTTAAATAGTCAACCGAGGCCAGGCACAGGGACTCATGCCTATAATTCCAGAACTTTGGGAGGCCAAGGCAGGAAGATTGCTTGAAGCCAGGAGTTGGAGACCAGCCTGGGAAACAAAGCAAAACCCTGTTTTTACAAAAAATAAAATAAAAAATAATAATCCAAGCGCTGTGTCTATAACCCCAGCTACTCAGAAGGCTGAGGCAGGAGGACTACTTAAGCTAAGGAGCTTGAGGCTGCAATGAGCTATGATAGCGCCACTGCTCTCCAGCCCGGGTGACAGAGCAAGACCCTGTCTCTAAAAACATACATACATACATACCTACATACATACATACATACATAGCCAATCAACCAACTATGCTAGCATGATTGGTTATATCCATGAGCAGAAGGGAATCATAACAGATCATAAACAAATCACAGCAGAACCAGAAAATACCACATACCCCAGAGATCACGCATAGTATCTACCTTAGGGACAAAAGCCTCCTCTAGTCTATACACAGAGGGGCCTTGGCACAAGCACCGAACAGGGTTCCTGGTCGGTCCATGCCTAGGTAAAACTATCACTTTCATGAAAAGCTGGTACCAGAATAAATTGCATGATTTGATTTTCTGACTTCTTATGATCTAAATTTGCTCTTCTACCTGCAAACCACAAATATGATCATTCTTACCTTTTCAGTCTCATATAATTTAATATCGAGTATCAAATAGTATCAGATTACAGAGGCAATCTAAGTTATATCAGCAATACACCAAATATTCACTCATTTACCAAATAATTATTTAAGACGTCCATGCAAGGCACTGGGGCATACAAAAATGAATGACAAAATCTAATCATTTGGTATTATTTAGACACCTTATTTTCTATGAAGATTTGTATATTTGTTGCTGTGTAAACATAGTGTACAATGTTTCCATTTATGATACTTTTTTCTGAGACAGGATCTCACTCTGTCACCCAGGTTGGAGTGCAGTGGCACAATCATGGCTCACTGCTGCCTTGAACTCCCAGGTCAAGCAATTCCCCCATCTCAGTCTCCCAAATAGCAGGGACTACAGGTGCACACCACCACATGGCTAATTTTTTTATTTTTATTTTCTGTAGAGATGCGGGGTCTCACTGTGTTGCCCAGGCTGATCTTCAACTCCTGGGCTCAGGCAATTCTTCTGCCTCAGCCTCTCAAAGTGCTGGAATTATAGGCATGAGCCACTTCACCTAAGCTTAATGTTAATTGAAAACAAAGTATTATTTAAGTAATAATGTGGTTAAAATACTTTCAAGGTAGTGCCCTTATCTGTTCTTTTAAGATAATGAAAGGCAAAAGATTGTTTGGAAAAATTATTTGATATTCTGATATGATCACACTCATTGCTCCAGTGAAAACAGGAAACATACAAGTGCATTTTGTACCTGGTATAACAAAACAACACAATAAAAAGGTAAACTATGGGTGAAGTATACAGCCTTTATGATACTTCTTGAAATTACTCCACTTTTATAGAGGATATTCACGTTGGCAACAGCTGTAAAAAATATGGAAATGTAAAAGAAGAGAGATTGAATATAGGATTTATCTATGGGCTCAGTACATTAAACCCTTAACACATGAAATATGACAATAACTTAGACCCTCAACATCAGGATCATAAAGGGAATTTTAATGGTGACCTGTGCCTTCACATCAAAGATTTGAATTTTTGTTGTTTTAAAGGTCTTTTTACATATTTGCCTGGCTTGCACAAATATATCAATGTGTCAGTTTAACCAATAAGACAAAACTATTTGAAATCTGTGTTGCTAGGTTACCCACCCTGACCTTACATGCACCAAGTGGAAACCTTTTCCTGGCTTCCTCTCTCAGCGTCACACAAAGCGGAATCTTAGGCCACGTCACCAGGCTGGACATCACAGCAGCTGTGGATTATGCCTGTGGGACAGGCAAGATGCCCAGTCCTAAGTCCTCTTTCCATGCAACATGCTGGACCTGTACTGAAAAGCAGGGTCAGTCTTGAATCTACAAGCTGTTGGGGGTGATGCAGCCATTCCTCCATCTGTTACCTGTAATTGCCACCTAAATGAGGCAAAAGCTGACACACTGGTCCTCTATAAAAGGTGAAAGTAAAGGGTAAGTCCATCCCAGCATATACCATTTCTGCAAAGACTGAGTACCTGATCATCATGACCTCAAGAGAACCTGATGAGTAAAACTGGAGTTGTTGGGGAGGCAGCAAAGACATGAATGTGATACCTGTATCAGGTAGGCATGAGAAAGTGGATATAAAATAAGGCTTAAATCCAGAGATCTAGGCTTGGGAAAATAAAGAGAATCAAGGAGTGAGAACAAAGAGTGCTGGGGCACCAGGGAACAGTGGATGAATGAGTGGGAGGTAAAGAGATGAGAGACAAAGCACAGTTCCCAAATCTGTCTTCTCTCTTCATTCCACTGGGCATATTTTAGGCCTTCACTTTCTTATAGCCCTCATATGCCACAGGAGTTGGTAGATAAAAGCAACCTGGTAATTAATGTTTTAAGTAAAAAGACCCTAAAGAGTTCCAGTTTAAAATGGCATCTGGCTAATGGCCCTGATATAGCCTTTTCTACTAAAATACACACACACATTTATGTTGCCACCAAAAATTAAGATTGCTAATCAACCTTACTGCTAACTATAAGATCAATGGACCTGGATTTTTAAAGGCAATTAGTGGCCCACCTGTGCTTGCCACCAGCCCTGGGGAAAGCCCACCTGTCTGAAGTTGGAAAGACCCATTATCTCTTCCCCACTGTCTGCCACCTGGCTCATTAAATCAGCCAGCCATTCTTTTACTTATATAAGTGTTCCTTTTTAAGCTGGAGTATTATTTTCCTTCCACGTCCAATCTCTCATTGGTAGCTTTTTTCATAAAACCAGGGTAGCTACTTAAAAAAGAATTGGTCAGCAAGAGAGAATGGGAAGGCAGGCTTTAAAGGAGCCTGGTTATAGTCAAGAAGGTGTTCCACTGAAGACAGCACAATATAAACGAAGAAAGAACAACAACAATAACAAAAAACCCTGACAACCACTTACGCTTAATATCACAAGCTTTCCTGTCAGAAGGAACAAAATGAACATAAGACAAAAGCTAACCTTGGGTCAATATTTAAGGAAAGAAAGCAAGTCAAACACCAGAAATGGAGCTAGTGACTCTGGGTCTCATCCAGAGCTTGCCCTCTGGATGTAGCTCTGTAGAGAGAATTGAACCAGTATTCAGTGGACAGAGAGTAGGGCCTGCTGGAAACACCAATCTAGATGGGGCTCCTTGTTAAGAGTGACAAGAAGAACAATTAACAAAGGCATTTTGGTAAATGACATAGAAATAGAGATAGAAGAAATCATCCTAAAGACTCAGAGGGAACACAGACTTCTGAAAATGATTTATCACCGGAATTTTTAATTTCGGAAAATTATTTCAATCTTCAACAGAATTCAAGAAGTAATGGCCTCTATGGAACAGAAGCAGATGCCCATAGTGAAAGAATAGATCACGAGAAAAAGACAGCAAGATGAGAGGAAAATGAAAATGTGTCAAGATAAAAAAGAATTTAAGTGAAACCAAAAAGCAATGATGATGGAATTAAAAACTGCATTGGAAGCCATTTCAAACAGAAATGTCACTGCAGTTCATTAGGTCAGTAAAGTAGGAGACCATGAGAAACTCCTCTGGTATCTAGAGGAAAAGAATAAAGAAGAAAATGATTAAAGAGAAGATAATAGATAAGCGTTAAGTTCAACCTAAAGCTGCCTCCTTATGTATTTTAAGTTCAGTCTGAAGGTTTTCAGTGCATAGTGAACTGTAACCTAACTGGATGTGTAAACAAACTAACCTCCTCTTGTATCCATCACTGAGTGTTGGCCAATCACAGGCAGCCAGTGCTCAAGTAAAGCAAATGCTGAGCTGAGACCAATCCCGCTGTTTCTATACCTCACTTCCCTTTTCTGTATATCACTTTCCCTGTTCTACTCATAAATCCTCTACCACACGGCAGTGCTGGAGATTTTCTGAACCTGTTCTGGATTGCAGTAGCAGGGACTACCTGATTAATTAATTATTCTTTGCTCAATTAAATTCTGTTAAATTTATTGCAGTGGTGCAATCCCCCTGCAACCTCTGCCCTCTGCCTCCCAGGTTCAATCAATTCTCCTGCGTCAGCCTCCCAAGAAGCTGGAACTACAGGCTGGCGCCACCGGGCCTGGCTGCTTTTTGTATTTTTAGTAGAGATGGGGTTTCACCATGTTGTCCAGGCTGGTCTCAAACTCCTAGCCTCAAGTGATCCACCTATCTCAGCCTCCCAAAGTGCTGGGATTACAAGCTTGAGCCATTGCACCCCGCCTAAAACAAAAGTTTTTTGTCTTATAAGGAAGGCCTAAGAACTATACATATTTTTCAGGAAGAAACAGAAGAGTTGGTACAAAATTTGTAATCAATTTGTAACCTCTTTTAGCCTTAAAAAATGTTAGAGTGGTCGGGCACAGTGGCTCACACCTGTAATCCCAGCACTTTGAGAGGCCGAGACAGGTGGATCATGAGGTCAGGAGTTCAAGACCAGCCTGATCAATATGGTGAAACCCCCCCGTCTCTACAAAAAACACAAAAATTAGCTGGTTGTGGTGGCACACACCTGTGATCCCAGCTACACAGGAGACTGGGGCAGGACAATCGCTTGAACCCGGGAGGCAGAGTTTTCAGTGAGCCAAGGCCGTGCACTGCAGTCCAGCCTGGGCGACAGAGCGAGACTCCATATCAAAAAAAAAGAAAGATAATAAACAGATCAAGAATCTGCTATATACCAAGCAAAATGAAACTATTAAGATATATCTAGAAACAGCTATGAGAACTTTTGAAGGTCAGAGATAAATAAAAAGTAGCCCATAGCATGTGAGCAAGGGGCAGGGGGTTGGGGAAGTGGGAGAGAAGTTCATTCTCAAATCAGTGAAAATCAAAACAATTCAGATGTTTCCCTTACTTCAGTCGATTCTATAAAGACAGAACTTCTACAGAATTTTGAGGAAACAGTTCTACCCATGATGTTATGCCCAGACAAGTTGTCTTTCATGTGCAAAAATAACAGAAAACTATTTTCAAATCTGAAAGTCCTTAGAAAATATATTTCCCTGGAACCCTTCTTGAAAAAAACTACTTAAAGACTACTTAAAGATATACTGTTTCTGACTGAGAGATAATTTAAGACAAACAACATAAGAATGGAGCTATTGTGCTTTGAACGGTTAGCAATGGGCTGTAAAAGAAGGTATACATTTTAATTATATAATTATTGTAAAATTTGTTAAGAACAAAAAGTAAATGTCCAAAAATATCCATGAAAGAAAAACCTTACATACAAAAGTAATAGGAATAATACATATCTTAAATCTAGGTTTATATTAACAAAGACATGGTATATAGGGGATTTTAATGTGAAGACTTGAGAAATGTTAAGGAATGTTTTTGTAAAAATAATTCAAAGGCAACCAATAGTAAATTTTAAATAAGATTATATTTCAAGATTACCTTAACAAACTAATAAGAGTACATTTTAAAAGTAAATAAAACATACTTTACAGAGCAAATAAGAAAATAGAAAAATGTCAGAAAGAAGATAAAACATAAATTATGAGAAAAATTATAAATGGGTTAAAGCAATCCATTAATAATCAATATTTTCAAATTGCCTTCAAAAATAAAAATTAACTCTGCCACTTAAAAGAAACCCACCAAGGCTGAGCATGGTGGCTCACACCTATAATCCCAGCACTTTGGGAGGTTGAGGAGGGCAGATCACTTGAGGTCAGGAGTTCGAGACCAGTCTGGCCAACATGGTGAAACACAATCTCTATTTAAAATACAAAACATTAGCCAGGCATGGTGGCACGTTCCTGTAATCCCAGTTATTCAGGAGGTTCAGGGTGGGAGAATTGTTTGAACCCAGGAGGAGGAGGTTGCAGCGAGCCAAGATTGCACCATTGCACTGACCACAGTGTGAGACCCTGTCTCAAAATAAAAAGAAAAAAGAAAAAGAAACCCACTGGAACCTAACTGACCCATAAAGGTAAGTAGCATAAGCATGGTTAAACATGTGTCTGATTCATATAAGCAAAAGAAAGCTCACAAACTAGCAGTCAAGCCAAAAAGAAGTAGACCAAAATTTAATTATTTATTGATAAAAGGTATAATCTACAATGAAGGGAGAATGGTCGTAAACACTGTTATAGACCATATAATAGCAGTATTTAATAAGCAGTGCTCATATATTAGACCATAAAACAGCAATTAATTCCCCAAAGCAGAAATTCTAAAGGCCACAAATTTCCAACCACAATATAATCAACCCCAAAACTATTATCACATATTGAGACAAACTAATAAATAAGTAAAACCAATAGCTTAGAATCTTTAACAAACATTTCTCTAAACTAAGTTACAAAGGAAATCAAATCCTCAATAACAGAGTAGCTTTTAAATAATATAATGAAGAAATAACATGACTGAGAATACTAATAAAAGTTGTGAGAGAGTGCCAAAATTCCAATCAGAAGTGAATTCATACTTTTAATGAATTATTAAGTCACCTAGGAAAATAAATGAATAATTTGATACATTGATAAATCTGATAATTGGTAAAATAAATTGAAAATAAAATGATAATGGCAATGATGATGATGATGTCTGACCACCTACCATGAGCCAGGTACTGAGCCAAGGGCCTTAAATAATTATCTTGTTGAATCCCCACATTCTTCCTGAGAGATGGGTATCATTACAGCTTGCAAATAAAGAAATTAAGATTTTTGAGACATTAGGTAATTTGTCCAAGATCACACAGCTAACAAATGGTAAAGTCAGGATTTAATCCAGGTTTGTCTAAGTCCAGAGTCTTTCTTTATCCTTAACCCCTGCCATAACAGGATTAGAAAACAGAGAAGTGTTTATGTGATAAATGCAAACAACAGCTGGCTCTTTGGAAAAACTAGACAAAGACCTGCCAAACCGAATATAGAAAACAGAGATATAAGGAAGGAGCAAAAAAATTTAAAATGAGAAGAAAGAGGATATAACAGATACATTAAATTTTAAAATAATTATTCTTCACGTTAATAAGTGTATATATTACACTTATTATAAGTGTTATATAAGTGTATATATTACACTGATATACACGTATATCAGTAAATACTGATATAATGGATTATTTCACAATAAAGCATAAATCATCAATTGTGTTTTAAAAAGTAGATTATCTAAATAGATAAACAGCCAGAAAAAAAACAGGTTATCAAAGGCACAAGGGTCAGATTGGTCTACCAGTGATTTTTTTTTTAAGTTTTCAAATGAAAAAATCTTTGAAATGAAAACATACAACGGAAATGGACAAGCTGCAGCATTTTATCAAACACAAAGGAAGATTTGAAAATATGTTTCTGCACAGGAAAACCCAATTTTATAACAATATTTTAAAAATTATTCTAAAATTAATTTGAAGAGTTAAGTCTATGTTCATGTGGATAATTTTCAGAATTTCATAAATGATTCTAAAGTTTAGCTGAAACAATGACATTGGTCTGGGCAATGACTTTTTTGGATATGACCCCAAAAGCACAGGCAATAAGTGAAAATAGGCAGATGAGATTGAAACCAGCCCAATTTTTCTTCCAATAGTATAAAGGAATGAAAACTTTACAGATCACCGCATGTGGTTACAATAAAACACCAGACCCCTCATCCCACTACCAGCTGCCTGTCAACCAGATCCTATATTAATCCCTAACTTTAGTGGATTGGAGAGATGAATTTGAGACTTGTCTCCCATCTCTCAGCTAATGTTACCTGCAACAAGGCTTTTCTTCCCTAGCAATACTCATTGTCTCAATGATTGGCTTTTTGTGCAGCAAGCAACCAGACCTACACTGAACCCCTTGGTGTTCGGCAATAGTATTAAATCAAACTAAAAAGTTTCTGCACAGCAAAGGAAACTATAAACAGAGCGAAGAGACAATCCACAGAGAAGAAGAAAATATTTACAAACCATACATCTGCTAAGGGGTTGATCTCCAAAACATATAAGAAACTCCTACAACTCAATGCAACAAACAAACAACTTGACTAGAAAACAAGTGAAGGACTTGAATAAACTTTTTACAAGAAGACATATAAATGATCAACAAGTATATGAAAAGGTGCTCACCATCACTAATCATCAGGGACATGCAAATCAAAATCACAATGAAATACCACCTCACACCTGTTAGAATGGCAATTACCAAAATGTATTAACATAAAGAATAGTTCCTTTAAAAGTTAATGTATCTGTTATATCTTCTTCCTTCTCATTTTTCAAATTTTTTCGTTCCTCCCTTTTATCTCTATTGCATCTGCACAATGAGATGCCAAACCCTTCACCTGTGATGATTGCCTGTCTGACCACCTGCTTTCTGTTGACCAACTCCTCTTTCTTATCCCTCCCTAATTCCCATTTTCCCACATACAGGTACATTTCTCCTCCGACTGTATAAAAGCCTAGTTTTAGTCAGTTGAGAAGATGGGTTTAAGGATGATCTCACATCTCATTGGCTGCAGCACCCAAATAAAGCCTCCTATCCTTGTGATAATTATTGTCTCCATGTTGGCTTTCTGTCTGATGAGCAACAGGACCTAGACCAGACCCCTGGTGCTTCGGTAACATAGACAAAGGGAATAAAATCAATAAAATCAGAGATACCTCCCCTTTATGTACCCTGCAGCACTATCACAATAGACAAGATATAGAATCAACCTAAGTGTTAATCAACAGATGAATGAATAAAAAGAAACTATTCAGATGGGAAAAAAAAAAGGAAGGAATTTCTGTCATTTTCAACAGCTGGGATGAACCTAGAAGAAACTATGTTAAGTAAAATAAGCCAGGCACAGAAAGTCAAATACTGCATTATCTCACGTGTGAATCTAAAAAAGTTGAACTCATAGAAGCAGAGAGTAGAATGACAGTTCCGGGGGGCTGGAGAGAGAGGAAGTGGGGAGATATTAGTCAATGGACACAAACTTTCGATTAGACAAGAAAAAGAAGTTAAAGAGATCTATTGTACATGGTGACTATGGTTAATAACAAGGTACTGTATACTTGAAAATCACCAAGAGAGTAGATTTTAAGTATTCTTGTCACCAAAAAAAAAAAAAAAACGTGAAATATGTGAGGTAATACATATTTTAACTGGTTTGATTTAGCCACTCCACAATATACACAAAACCCGTAGGCATCGCATCCCATTCCTCACCCATGAGTA
>NW_012115422.1:3735039-3765171 GCF_000951035.1 Colobus angolensis palliatus
CATGGTGACTATGGTTAATAACAAGGTACTGTATACTTGAAAATCACCAAGAGAGTAGATTTTAAGTATTCTTGTCACCAAAAAAAAAAAAAAAAAACGTGAAATATGTGAGGTAATACATATTAGCTCAATTTAGCCACTCCACAATATATACACATTTCAAAATATGTTGTGCACCATAAATATATACAATTTTTATTTGTCAATTTAATTAATTAGCTTTAGGATTTAATTTTTAAAGTTTAATTGGAACCATAAAAAAAGAACTGACCATCACATTTGGGAAGAATAAACAAGAAGTCCATGAGTACTGAAAGAAGACCTCAGTGATAAAAACATGCTATAACGTTTTAGCAATTAAACTGCAAAAACCTGTAGCAAAAATCAGAAGGCATGTCAGTGGAATGGAATAAATAGCCTAGAAACACACCTGGTGTATAAAAGAATTTAGTATGTAATTAAGATACCATGACAATCAGTGGGAAAAGACTCAGTCAATGCAGCTGGATAAACATTTGGGTCTGATACACTTCTCAAAAGAAGACATTTATGCAGCCAACAGACACATTAAAAAATGCTCAGCATCACTGGTCATCAGAGAAATACAAATCAAAACCATAATGAGATACCATCTCACACCAGTTAGAATGGTGATCATTAAAAAGTTAGGAAGCAACAGATGCTGGAGATGATGTGGAGAAATAAGAATGCTTTTACATTGTTGGTGGGAGTGTAAATTAGTTCAATCATTGTGGAAGACAGTGCGGCGATTCCTCAAGGATCTAGAACTAGAAATACCATTTGACCCAGCGATTCCATTACTGGGTATATACCCAAAGGATTATAAATCATGCTACTATAAAGACACATGCACACATATGTTTTTTGTGGCACTATTCACGATAGCAAAGACTTGGAACCAACCCAAATGTCCATCAATGATAGACTGGATTAAGAAAATGTGGCACACATACACCATGGAATACTATGCAGCCATAAAAAAGGATGAATTCATGTCCTTTGCAGGGACATGGATGCAGCTGGAAACCATCATTCTCAGCAAACTATCACAAGGACAGAAAACCAAACACCGCATGTTCTCACTTATAGGTGGGAATTGAACAATGAGAACACTTGGACACAGGGTGGAGAACATCATACACTGGAGCCTGTCAGGAGGTGAGGGGCTGGGGGAGGGATATCATTAGGAGAAATACCTAATGTAAATGATGAGTTGATGGGTGCAGCAAACCAACATGGCACATGCATACTTATGTATCAAACCTGCACATTGTGCACATGTACCCTAGACCTCAAAGTATAATAAAAAATTATTTAAAAAAAAACATGTGGGCCTGATAAACAGACAAGAATTAGATCCTTCCCTTACACCACACACACACACTCACACACCATAAAAACCTTTGAAAGTGGATAAATATATAACCGAATAATTGGGGAAGGTTTTCTAGGGATAAATATAATAGAAAATGTCAAAAAAAAAAAAAGTAAAAAGTCAATAGGTTTCACTCCAAGAAAAAATTAAACTTTTCTATTTCAAAAAACAATAAAAACAAAGTTTAAAAGCAAAAAAGCTGGTAAAATACTTTTTTTTCAAACTGTGATGGATAATATGTCACTACACATTGTGTATAAGGAGCTCACACACTTGAATAAAACCCCATGTAGGTAGTGGATTGCTGTCATTTAGGTGCCCAAATGCGACATGTTTCCCCTTTCAAGGAAATCCCATGGTGGGCCGGTTGCCATCCCTGCTTGCTGGCCCATAGTGGGAGGCCCTGCGACCTAAACACAGTCAATCAGATGCTCCCACCTGAGCCTTTGTGTCTGTGAAGGTGAGACAGAAAGGAACAGTATCCACTGGAGATTATTCACAGGTTCTGTGGTGGAGTCCAGAGGCGAAAGGAGTCACTGCCCACCGGCCATGGTGCCAGCCATTGTCCAGCAGTAAAAGCGGTAGCTGTGGTGCCTTAACGGGCTACTCCTGGGCAGGATGTGGACTGTGCCTTTTCCCCCTTGGCTCCTGCCCAAGTCTGGTTCTCAGTGTTCCCCTCAATTCTGTGAGCTACCCAACAACTTTTCAACAAATTCTTTTTCTGTTTAAATTAACTGAAGTTAGTTACCAAGTGCTGACTAGCATACCTCCATGGTCATATAACCTGAAATTCAGGCTATATTCAGCATACAAACTGAAAATTCACAGAAAAAAGTATACATTGTTAATAAGCATTTTTAAACACCCAATCTCACTATATCAGATAACTTATTTCTAGAAAATAAAAGCCAAAAATTGGGGTTAAAATTAGCATGCTTCTTAGTTAAAAATATTTTGAATCAGTAAAGATGTAAAGACATGGTAGGAATACAAATTTATAAAATCTTTTTGGAAAGCAATCTGAGTATATATGCCAAAAGCTTTCAAAATGCCCATATCTTTTTGATATATAATTCTTATTCTAGAAATGTATCCTAATAATCATTTATGCAAAGATTTATAAGGATATTCATTTTAGATTTTAAATTAAAAAGTATAAACAAAAATTTGTTTAACAAAATGATAATGGTTAAACACATATCTACATCCAGTAGAATCTTTCTTAATGCACTTCTGCTAATCCACTTACTTGATTAGTCAGTCATCTTTACTCCCTTTGTAAAGCATATGGAGCACTCCTCATTGGAACTTCACCCATGCACTTTCCACTCCAAATTTGGGTGGGAATTTAACAAGGGTGGGATGGGTCTGTGTCCAGCCTATTTAGGTTCTTGGTAACTGCCATTGAAATTATAAATGCAAAAAGAAAGATAATATTTGTTTTATGAAATTTAAGTTGATTTGCAAAATTTAGTCAAAATCAAATTGCCTTATAAAAGGAAGAAAGAAAGGAATTTTGCTGTTGCAAATCAAAAAGTCCATAGCAGTGATTCTCAAGATTGAGAACTGCTGATTTAACAGAGATCTGTGCTCAATTTTTAATTATCTCTTAAGTTTTCTATTTCAAAACAAGCAAAAATAGAAACCTAGAAATTACAAAAGCATTATTGATATTTTTTATGCCAGAAAGCCCAAATTGTCAGTCATAAGTAAAGAAACAAACCTGGCCTACACTTTTTTAAAATGGTGAATGAATGTGTATATGCTTTAAATTTTTAAAAAACCGTTTGAGAAATACATATGTTTTAAAAAATATATATATATATCATATCATTTATTTCACTGTTTCACATTAGTTATTTCACTGTGGACTGCAGGTCCTCAAGCACTAAAACTCCACATACCAAGTGTGAAGCCACATGTTCCCAGATGAGTGAAGGCAGCACTAGAACACAGGGTCAGGTTGGCATGGCTGAGCCAGCCCTGGCTTTCCCTCACACCGGGAAGATGGCCAGAGAGCCTGGGAGCCAGTGGCAGGGAGGCAGGGCTAGCATCTCCAAAAGGAGGAGGTTTTTGCCCCATGCTTCTCTCTCCTTGCAGGAGAAAAATCTTTTCCAAAAGTCCCTAACAGACTGCTTTATGTCTCATTGGCAGAACTGTGTCACTTGCTAACCCCTAAACTACTTGCAGGCCAAGAAAAATGGGATCATCATGAATGGCTGGGAATGAATCATGGGCAACCCAGACTCAGGGCTTTGAACAGTCCAGTTTCCTCCTCCTAAGGTGAGAGGATGCCCATCCTCACTGAACAAGTAGTTTCCACACATCTGAACAAAATCAGGGTCATTTTAGCTAGGACATAGAGAACTTCTGTATAGTAGATGACAGCAGTATCCACAAGCACCTGATTTAAACCAGCTGCTGGCCTGAGCACACAGCTTAAGAGAGTACATTCATACCCAGTTATTAAAATCATTCTAAAAAGCAGAATTCAATATTGTATGTTTACATATACACATATATGTTTACATATACACATACACTGTTTAAAACTGGAAGAGTATATAAAATATTACTGTTTTGTTGGGTTTATGAGTTGGTTTTAATTTTCCTGTAGCTTTTTATATTTTCTCTTTTTTTGCAATGCACACATAATCACTTTAATAAACTGAAGAAAAACATCATTTTTAATTATTTTGTGAAATAATATATTCATGTCCTCCAATTGTATAGCAATTTTACACACATTATTTCACTTTTTGCCTATAAAATTGGGATAAGAATAATGCTTCATAAGAAAAATGCAATAATACATGTAAAATGCCAGGAATAGTACCTGGCAGATGATAGAAACTCATTAAATAGTTATTTAATTTCTACTGTTATTATTTCACATTAACTCTCTGACAGAGTTAGAAAGGAATTACTGTCCTTATTTTATAGACAACCAAGGCTGAGAGAAGTTCAGTGATTTGCTCAAGATCATGCCACTTTCCAAGACCAGTGTTCCTTTCAATTACACCATCAATGTTCTTCATCCATGGTACAGATTATTTTAAAAAGTTATATTCCTAATTTCTTACCTAAAATTAGAATTTTGTTGAGATAGAGTATTTTAATTTTAAAAACCATAATACAAGGTATTTCTTTTCTGTTGTTGAAATTGAAATATAATTCACATACCATAAACTTCACCCTTTTAAAGTATACCATTCAGTGACTTTTTAGTATACTCATGAGGATGCACAACCATCCCTATTACCCAATTTTAGAACATTTTCACCAGTCCAAAAGGAAGCCCCATATCTATCAGCAGTCACTCCCCATCTCCTCTCCCTCAAGCCCCTGGCAATCACGAATCTATTTTCTGTTTCTGTGGTTTACATACTCTAGACATTTCCTATAAATTGAATCATACAATATATGGCTCTCTGTGACTGTTCTTACTTAGCATAATATTTTAAAACCTCATTCATGTTGTAGCATCTATCCACACTTCATTCCTTTCTATGGCTAAATAATATTCCATTGTATGGATATACCACATTTTATTTAGCTATTCATCAACTATATGCTAAATTTATAGGGATGGCAATTTGACAGTTAATAAATAAACCAGTATATGAATCAGCAAAATGCAGTAAACCAGTAAAATAACTAAATAAAATGACAAGTAACCAAAAAACAAATCAATAAGATCCAGCTTGTCTCATCCATCCAGGATTTTTTAACTTTTTATTTGCAACAGTGCCTGAAAACTCTAAACACTGTTCACCTTAAATAATAAAGCATCAGACATACTTCTATTAAAAATTAGAAATATACAATTTTCACCTTACTTTGGAATGATTTTTTGTTTACTTTCTGTTAACTTACCAGAGACCAAAATATTCTAATTCTTTCCAGAATCTTTTGTGCCTCAACTCATCTGCAAGTCTTTTAGCCTAGAGTCCCCCAACTATAAACTATAAAATATGTGCATCTCTGATAAAGATAAGGTGCCAGAGAAGGTTTTCCCTTCCCTGGGGCTTTGAGATCCATGCTTACTTTTTTCTACAGACAGATTTTTAAATAGATGACCATTGGGATCCTGTCCAACTCCAGGAGTCTACGATTCTAGTTTTATGTTTGTGTTTGTACTCATCACCACCCTCATCCTAATTCCATTCACGTCAGAGAATTTAGATGTGACTAAACTTCTTGTGGCTCTGGTGGCAGGAGGAAATGAAACAAAAGGACAGTGGTACCAGATGCATCCTATTATAGCAACCCCAAAGATTTACATAGCACTTCTCAATTTACAAAGCACATTCCCCATGCTATTTCTCATACAGTGCCCCATGGTAGCCCCTTGAGTAGGTCAGGCATTTTATCAAGCAGAAATCGAAATTTAGGAACTGGTCCAAGTTTATGGACAAATGACAGATCTGGGGCTCCTGCCTCCCAATGCCTGTTCATTTCATTGCCTTACTAAGCATCCACTTCCAATGGCACTGGGGCTGTGGAGAGTGAGCAGCTGAAAGGCAAGCATTGATGACCAGCAGGTACTTACAGCATTCACAAGGCTGACTTCACTGACATACCTTGCCAAATGGGAATAAAGAGAAGAGATTCAGAAATAAAGCAACAGACAGAGGAGCAAGCAAAACAATGTCCAAGTGCAGCCAAGGCCAATGCCTCCTGGACTATGTGGAAAAGAATACTCCGCACTACAAGCCCCTCACTTACTGAAAGCTTCCAAGAAATGAGGGCTTTCAAACTGCCTATTTTGGAAAGTCATTTAGAGTTGGCACCGTCCATTCAATTTCAGACCTTTCCACCAGAACATTGCCTGGTGACATAGCGGTCTTCACCCTGAGCTACAAATGTATGTTAAGTTGTTATTAAGGACCTGTGGACAGAGAAGGCACACCACCACAGGTAAGCTGTATGTAAAATAAGCAAACTTCCTTCCTCACATTTCAATCTATTTCAACATTCGTCAGGTCCTTCAAAATTTTTGCCAGACTCCGAAACCTACATTTTGCCCCCACTTTTCTAACACCATTCCTTCATATACATCAGCTATGCACATACCAAGTGTTTGCATATAATCCTTCACTGCATCCCCGCTGTGAAGCAGGCATTATTCTCCCCATTTTACAGATAAGCATACTGGGCTCAGAAACATAATTTCCCAAGCTACTTGTGGGTAGATCTGTCATTTAAACTCAGGTCTCTGTTGTTCCAAATCTATTTTCTTTCTGCTAAATACCTCTAACTTGTTAGAATTTCAGGTAAAACCTTGAAATTCTAAAAAAAAAAATATATATATATATATATAAACTTTTTCAAAATTAAAAGATTTTGCTATTCAGAAAAAAATCCTGTTTGGAAAGGCAAGCCAGATTACAATAATAGATATGCAGTTGAAATACATAAAACATTCTGAAGAAGTTTTTATTAGTATAAACTTGTGAGCATTCAAATTCCTACATATACTTACTATAAAGTCAATGAATAATGAAGCAGTCTTGACAAACACAGTTGCAACAGACATATTAACTCCTTCCTCCAACTGATTGCTGTATTTTGTTTAGATTGCATAGAACTGAGACTATCATAATTCACATACATTAACAGATGCAAATAGTAATAGTTTTCTAACAGCAGTTTGTGATGTCAAGCCACACCTTGATAAAACAGATGACAAAAAAAAAAGCTTTATTCTGTTTGTACTGAAAACCTAGTTTACCTGCTTGCACAAATTGACATGTTAATTATTCACAGTGTGTTAAAAATTGGTATGTGTCACATTTTGGTGTGCATGTTGTATTTTTTAACGTTTAAGTTTGGGGTACATGTGCAGGTTTTTTACATAGGTAAACTCATGTCATGGGAGTTTGTTGTACAGATTATTTTATCACCCAGGTATTAAGCCTAATATACAGTTTGTTTGTTTTTTTTCTGCTCCTCGCCTGTTCCCAGCCTCCACCCTCAAGTAGGCCTCAGTGTCTCTTGTTCCCCTCTTTGTGCCCATGAGTTCTCAATCACTTCACTTCCACTTATAAGTGAGAAAATGCAGTATTTTGTTTTCTGTTCCTACGTTAGTTTGCTAAGGATAATGGCCTCCAGCTCCATCCATGTTCCCACAAAAGACACGATCTCATTCTTTTTTACGGCTGCATAGTATTCTATGGTATATATGTGCCACATACTTCATCCAATCTGTCACTGATGAGAATTTAGTTTGAGTCCATGTCTTTGCTATTCTGAATAGTGCTGCAATGAACATTCACATGCATGTGTCTTTACGGTAGAATGATTTACATTCTTCTGGGTATAAACTGAGTAATGGGATTGCTAGGTCGAATGGTAGTTCTTCTTTTAGCTCTTTCAGGAATTGCCACATTGCTTTTTCCACAATGGTTGAACTAATTTATACTCCCACTAACAGTGTATAAGTGTTCCCTTTTCTCTGCATCTGTTATTTTTTGACTTTTTAATCATAGCCATTCTGATTGGCGTGAGATGGTATTTCATTGTGGCTTTGATGTGCATTTATCTAACAATCAGTAATATTGAACTTTTAAAAATATGGAATGCTTCACGAATTCCATGTCATTCTTGCACAGGGGACATGCTAATCTTCTCTGTATTATTCCAATTTTAGTATATGTGCTGCTGAAGCAAGCACATGTGTTTGTAATTTTTGTAGTCATTGAAAATATATTTAATATTTTTAATGAATTCTTCCCAAATTGATTTGTAAATTCAATGCAATCTCAATCAAAATCCTAGCAAGTTTCTTTGAAGAAATTGAAAAGTAGATGCTAAAATGTATATGGAAATGGAAAGGACCTAGAATAGCCAAAACAACTAGAAAAAGAATAATGAGGTTAAAGGATTTATTACCCTACTTAATTCTAAGACTTACAAGAAAGCTACGATCATCAAGACAGTGTGTCTCTGAGGCAAGGATAGACCTATAGATTCACGGAACAGAACAGAGAGTCCAGAAATAAATCCAAAGTTATATGGTTGATTTTTGACAAAGATGTGAACATAACTAAATGGGAAAATCAGTAAAATAGTGCTGCAAAAACTAAGTATCTAGAGGGGAAAAAAATAGCCTTACAAAATATTTGTAAAACTGACACAAAATACGTCATAGGCCTAAACAGTAAGAGCTAACACTATTACATTTCTGGAAGAAAACATAAGAGAAAATGTTTGTGACACTAGTTAGGAAAGGCATTTTTAAACAGGACACAAAAAATACAACTCATAAGGAAAAATACTTACAAACTTTTTCAAAATTAAAAGCTTTTGTTCTTAAAAAACTAGCCGTGCATGGTGGCGGGCGCCTGTAGTCCTAGCTACTCTGGAGGCTGAAGCAGGAGAATGGCGTGAACCCAGGAGGCGGAGTTTGTGGTGAGCCGAGATCGCGCCACCGCACTCCAGCCTGGGCGACTGAGCAAGACTCCGTCTCAAACAAAAAGAAAAAAAAAAAAAAAAACCTTTTGTTCTTCAGAAAAAAACTGTCAAAAAAGGCAAGCCAGATTGAAATAACAGATATGCAAAACATATCTGACAAAAAGGCTTGTATCCAGAATATATAAAAGATACTTACAACTTAAGAAGGCAAGAGCCCAATAAAATGGGGAAAAGATTTGAAGAGACTCTTTACAAAAGAAGTTATACAAATTCCAATAAGCACGTGAAAAGATGCTCTACATTTTTGTAGATGTAGGCAAATGTAGGCAAAACCTACATTTTGCCCCCACTTTTCTAACACCATTCCTACATATACATCAGCTATGCACGTATCAAGTGTTTGCATACAAATTATGAGGGAAATGTCAATTAAAACCATAATGAGCTACTTACTAAGTACTTGAGAATATCAAGGATGGGTGAAGAAGTGGGGCAACTAGAACTCTCATGCATTGACTGTGTGAAAGTATAAAATGGTACTATTTCTTATACAGTTAAACATGTACAAGCCATGTGACCTAGCAATCTTTATGCTAGATATTTACCCAAGAGAGATAAAGATGTGTCCACACAAAACTTTTACATCGATGTTTATAGCAGCATTATTCATAATCGTCAAAACTGAAAGCAACCCAATTATCTATTAACTAGTGAATGGATAAACAAATTGTGGTATATCCAATGGAGTATTACTCACCACTAGAAGAACAAAACATTAGTACACTCAACAACATAGGTGAATCTCAAAAATATTATGCTAAGTGAAAAAAGTTAAACACAAGGGGCTACATACTATGATTCTGTCTATATGAATTTCTAGGAAAGGCAAAACCCTAGCAACAAAAAGCAGATCAGTAGTTGGTTGGCTGTGGCCAAGAGTTGGGGGAATATATTGACTGTAGGGGCACAAGGGAACTTCTAGGGTGATGGAAATGTTCTAACTTGATCATGGCAATGGTTATACAGCTATATACAATTAGCAAAATTCATTAAACTATTCACTTAGAATTTTATCTTATGTGAAATATATCTCAATAAAATTATGGGGAATGGATTTTTTAAACATACTAGGGATTTGTTTTTCTTTTTAAGGGATTTCTTTTGGGGAAAAAAGAAAAGTCCTAGAATAAGAACAGAAGCATGTTCTCTTCTGAGAAATAATCCTTAGAAAATAGAAGTTAAGCCAAAATATGTAACATTACCTATGTCTTTTAAAACTTTTCTTGTCCCTCTAATTTCCATCTTAAGAAAAATTAGAAATAAATCAATTACACTTTAAATACTTTCAGTAGAGTTAAATATGTACAGGACTGCTGAATATTAAATAGGTTCCCAGAGAAACTCTTCACAACAGGAGACCTTTCCATTTGACCATAGCCCTTAAGGCATTTAAAGACAAGTGAGAAACAGACTGTTTTGGTTCGTTGGTTTGGTTTTTTTTTCTTTTTTCTTTTTTCATTGCTTAGCTTTTTCATCATGCTTTCCTACCACCAGAAATCATATTTATGACTCATCAGTCAACACCCAGTGTCAGATAATTAGACATTAACATACTTCACTTGTACTGTGATGAAAATGATATTACAACTTGCAAGGGATCCCCTTGAAGATGAAACTGAAAGAAATGGTGGCCACATGTTGCTTCAAACCTGTATTCATTACACATCCTGACTGCATGTCATGCAAAAGGGGCCAAACAGATGTGTAAAAAATAGCTGTTTAACAGGGGGGAAAATACTGTAAAATTGTTTATGGCAGGACAGTGGGTTCTTATAGGCAAAGTAAATTACAAATAGATTTCTCAATTACTTTTTAAAGCCTGGTATTTGATTCTTATATAACAGTCAAAAAATCAATTTTGCATGGAATTTATGTGAATGCCTCATTATTAATAAAACAGCGGTTGGCGGCTGCTACTTCCTCCCCACAACAGCAGCACGCAGTGGGGAAGCATTCACATGCCAGGCTGTGCAATTCTTTTTCTTTTTATCCTCTGGTTCAGCATCAGAAAAAAGAAAAGGAAGAGATGAATCCCAAGCAAATTTTAGGCATAGGCTTCTGGCAGCACCTATTTCATGGGGGCCAGCGGGTACCATGAGAGTACTTGGTGATGGGTGCTGAGAGAAGTCCTCACCCTATTCCCTGCTCATATTGTACCTCGAAGGTCTTTTTCAAAAAAACTAAATGTATGATTAAGCAAATAACTCTAGTTGTTGAAAAAGTCATTGAGCTCTATCTTTCGCTCTATCCTTAGCATATCCCACCTCAGTACTAGAGTCTACCGACCCTATGAATTGATTTAAAAGGACTGGCCAGTGGCAATTTTCCCCAAATTGTTTTATTTCTCCAAAATAAAATTATTAATTTTGAAAATAACTTGCTCCTGACCCAAACGTTCTAAAAACATTAAAAGCATAATTCTCATTCAATGAACAGGAAAATTGAATTTCACTAATGTCCACACTCTGCTCCCTACATTGCACTTAGATTCATCAAACCATGAACACTCCCCATTGCCCAAATGAAAGTGTAGTGTGGTGAGAAAACCTAACTTTTCTGGTTAGCCCTCCCTAAACAACTGGATGACTTTAAACAGTTATATCACTGTTTTAGTCCATGTCTGTTAACTGGTGAAATAAGAGAGTTTTCAAAATTATCTGAGGTTTCCCTGAGCTAAGAGTTGGCAATAAGAAGAAATCATGGTATTCCCATTACATGTGAAAAGCAAAAAGAGAATTCTCTGTTTGGCCAACAACATGGAGAAATGCTAATCTTCAGAGGTTAAATTCAGCTAACAGTAGCTACCTGCTATTTCTTCTATTGGGTGCATGCCTCAAAAATGCTAATGGGGGAAATGGCAGGGTGATACACTGAGTACTTACAGCATGTTTCCAGAAACTGATTTATTCTTGATTTGTAACTGCGGGCAAGCTGTGGGCAACACTCCTGCCCCCTTAGCATTTGTGTCAGCAGTTAATTAGGAATGCAGTGCTAACACAGTCTTTAAACCAACCCCAAAAAGCTGTAGTAAAATCTAGTTTAACAAACAGACATGCATATCTCCTTGCAGATACAGAATACCAAGAGTTTACCTACCAATGAAAATTCAAGGTAGGTAAGATCTGATCCACAGGTTTGTTTGCTTTGGGGTTTTTTGAGAAAGATTCTCGCTCTGTTGCCCAGGTTGGAGTGTAGTGACGTGATCTTGGCTCACTGCAACCTTTGCCTCCCGGGTTCAACCAATTCTCCTGCCTCAGCCTCCTGAGTAACTGGGACTACGGACGTGCACTACCATGCCTGGCTAATTTTTATATTTTTAGTAGAGACAGCGTTTTGCCGTGTTGGCCAGGCTGGTCTCGAACTCCTGATCTCAAGTGATCCAAAGTGCTGGGATTACAGGTGTGAGCCACCACACCCAGCCCCCACAGGTTTGTTTTTAAGAATTGGACCTGATATACTATTGAGAAGCAAAGTGGCTTAAATATATCAATTTATTGCAGAGTTTTTAAAAACAATGGCTTTTTCTTTTATTCTTCTGCTAATTATTTACATGATTAATCTGACTTAACATATCTTCATTGAGAATTACACAGCTGATTCAACTAAAATTAGTATTATTTTAGGGACAAGAATGAAGGATACATTTTTTTTCTCTTAAGTCAAATTCACGTTTGGGTTTTGTTGTGCATGTACTGCTAATAAATGCAAAGAGACGCTTGTTCACCATGGTTGATTGCATAACAGGCCCCCATGCTCTACCCCTACCTATAGCCACGCCCTTTGCCCTTTGACTTTGCAATTGCTTTCACTACAGAGGCAAATCTGTTTTCCATCTGGACTTGGACACATGACTTGCTTGGGCCAATAGAATGAGATGGATCGGACAGATGTTCCAGCTCCAGGCCCAGGCCTTGAGGTCCCAGTTTCTGCTTATTGTCTCCTATTTCTGCCATTACCATGAAGAGGACATACCTGTGTTACCGGTGGGTCCCAGGAAAAGGAGGACAGATGTGTGGAACAAAGTACAGTCACTCCACACAAGCCCAAACTAGGTGAACCAGCACTCAGACTCAAGAGGGAGTTTAGGCAATAAGATGCAGAAAAAAAACTCGTCCTTGCAGATATAGAAGAAAACCGTCTACTGTTGCATGTCACTGAGATGCTGTGGCTGTTCACTATGTGCCAATTTTAGAGCAAGGTTACTAGCGTACTGACCTTTGCAAATACTACCTGATACTTATGATGATGCCAATGTTGCCAAATCTCCTCCAAAAAAGTGACGCTCTGTCTTTTCCCATCTTTATTAACGTAAGTGCTAGATTGATTCCAAGTTACAGTTGTATTCTTTTGGGTGAACAATCTTCCTCGTGTTCTCTCAGCATTTTAGGTGGGAAGTTGTCCAATTTTGGTGTGCCCAGAATCACCTACAGGGCTCTTAAAACACATATTGCTGGGCCCCAGTCTCCAAGAGTTCCTGATTCAATCCATCTGGGATCAGCCTGGGCCTGAGAATGTGCATTTCTCACATGTGTCTGGGTGGTGCTGTTGCTGCTTCTAGGACCACACTGTGAGAAACCACTCGCTTATTAGGCCAGGAAAGGTTAAGCACAATGTTGTTGGTTCACATACCCATCTGTGTTTTCCCAAGGCACATTTTCCATCACCTTCTCCAGCTGACCAATAAATGAATGGGGCCAGAGCCAAGATTCCACAGCCTTCCAGATGAGTTCCCTCTGGAAGAGGCAGTCTCTGCTGCAAACGGCAGAGTTACCAATCCACACAGCAGGGATTCAGCATCACCCTTTGCCCTGAACTTACAGTTATCCCAATAGTTTGGAAAACTTCCTGGCTTGCACCCAAGATACCCTGATTGAGGAGGTTAAAAGAAAGTTCACAGTTCTCAGTGCCCAACTGAAAGCATTTGTTCGTAAATTCTTCATCTTAGGATTCACGGGTTTCACTGTCAGGGAAAATTCTTCACCCCATCTACTTAAATGTGTGCAATCAATTTCCCTCTCAAATCCCTATGGCAGGTATTCTCATTTCTTCCCACTTGCTGTGCAGTGATACCCCACTGGGAAAGCAGAACAGCTTTTGCTCATGGTGAAGCTCAACTCTGCCTGTTCCCCCCACACCACGTCCCCCCCCCCCATTGATTTAAGTTAAATTTGAACTCAGACACTTGCACATGGCTCCTCAGTATTAGCAAGAGTTGGCAGGAATCTGGGTCCTCTGAGCAATCTTTATTTCCAGTGCTGCCTCAGAAAATTACACCAAATTAAAAAGTTGCCCCTTGAAATTTAACGTTTTTAAGATGCAAATGGGAAATAGTAAGCAATTATAATGAACTAACCAGCCTGCTTTACCTTTCACATTCTCTTTTTTTTTCCTTTTTTTCTTTTTAATAAAGCATGGTTTTCATCTGCTAACTGCTTCACTATTCTAACTCAATGGTTGTGCTTTGAAGAAGGGTAGGGTTGCCCTAGAGGTGTGTGAGCACTGGTCCAGGGGTCTGGGGAATGTTGCTTGTAGTCTGGGGTAGTGGGAATATTTTCAATCTGTTTTATGGAAGTAGTTTGACTCTATTTTGAGAATCTTTTTATTTTACAAAGAATTTTCATAAGAAACTGATGCCCAATTACTGTCAAGCACTATTTTGCCTATAATCAAGTTGTATACTATTTGACATATTTAAAGTGTTGTTTTCATGCAATAGATATGTATCAAGCACGTACTGTGGGCAGGAATTGTGCCAGGCAATTTAGATACCAAGATGAAAATATCCTCTCTTTGTTTTCAAAGTGCTTATAACTCTTTTGATGAAACAGACACCAAAATGAATAATTATTCCTGCCTTCATTCAACACATACTGTGCCTATTATGTTCTAGGCACAGTGCTTACCGTACAGTATAGCACAAACAATAAAAAGGGTAGACTTGGTTCCTGCTCAATGTGCAATCTTGTAAGAAAGTCAGATAGTTACCCTCAAAAAGTGTGATAAATGTTATGTCATCAGACAACCATGTGGCAAGAGCATGAGGCAGGAGATCTTGTCTATGAAGTTCAGAGATAGCTTTAGGAAGAAGTAACAAGTTAAAACCTGAAAATACAAAAGAGGAAGCTGAGAAAGGAGGAAGGTAGAAGAAAAAGCTCTATATGGGCTCAAAGTTTGGAGAGGATTGATACTGAATTGAATAAAAAATTGAAAAAACTTCAGTTTGATGAGAAAGCATGAAGGAGGGATCTATAAGAGATGAGAATGAAAAGACAGGAGCGGGGCATATTTCAGGGTTTGGACTTAATCCTAATGGTGATGTGCAGTCATTTAAAGGTTTCACCCAGAAGAGTGACATGAGGTTTGGGTTTAAGTGCAGTACTTTAGGGTACAAGTTAACAGTACAGTCACTCCTCATTATTTTCAGATTCCATATTTGCAAAGTTTCCTACTCACTAACATTTATTTGTTACCCCCAAATCAATACTCATGGCACTTTCAAGATCTTCTGACAAAAAGTTTAAGTTGTCCAGAAAGAAACTTTTCAGTAGAAATTGAACAAGGTGACAGTCTGCCTCTGTGTCTCCAGTCTCATACTGTAAAGCGTTCTTTTTGTGGTCTGTTTAGTACCACATTTCTTCACATTTTTGTGTGTCATATTGGTGATTTCACTCTTTTATATGACCCCTAAACACAGTGCTAAAGTGCTGTCTCATGTTCATAAGAGCAAGAAGGCTGTGATGTGCCTTATAAAGAAAGCTCATGTGTCAAATAAGCTTCTTTCAGAGATGAGCTATGGTGCCGTTGGCCATTAGTGCAGTGTTAATGAATCAACAATATATATTAAATAAGATGTCTTTAAGGAAGAGCACATAAAATGAGCATATACATTGATCAGTTGAAAATGTTGACCAGAGGCTTGCAGAAACCCAACCACATTTTTTTTTCGTAAGAGCAATAATTCAGTTTTACCTAATTCAGTGTTTGCAGATACTTTATAGAACATAACTACATGAATAACAAGAATTGGCTATATATTGGATAGGGGCTAGACTGGAGACAGAGGCATAAGTTAGAGAGACTTCTCAGATATTCAGTTGAGAGATGATGATGACTTTCAGTGGAGATAAAGAGAAGTAATCAGATTCAAGAAGACCGGATAGGATTTGGTGGTTGGTTGGATGTGGAAGATGATGGAGAGGGAAGAATCAAAGATCATACTCCAGTTTCTAGTTTAGGCAATTAGTTGGATGTTTGTAACACTATGAGAAATAGAGAACCATGTAGAAGGTCCGAAGTTCAGTTTGGGGCGTGTTAATTGATGAAGATTAGAAAGGCATCCAAGTCTGAATGTCAAATTGGCTGTGGGATATGCATGTCTAGAGCTCAGAATAGAAGTCTAATAAAAGATACAGATTTGAAAGACTGGGAAGTAAAGGTCCACGCGATGGGAAGAAATCCAGGAAAAGGAGCTCTCATCATAGAAACCAAAGGAAAGGCAGGTTAACAATGTTATACACACTAGGAGGTCTTACAAGTAAGGACAAATATGCATTCGTTGAAATTAGCAACATAGAGGAAATTGATGACCTGGGTAAGAGCCGTTTTGATGGAGTGATGGGAGCAGAAGTCAGAAGGAAGTGGGCTGGCAAGTAAGCCTACAATGTTAATGACATCCAAGGTATCACAGGAAACCTACAGGGAGGTTCCAAATGCTATAGTGAGAAATTTGCCTCATTCCATTTAAGGAAAATTTAATGAATAAATAAATAAATCTCCACTGGGGACACAGTGGAAATTGGAAGGTAATAGAGAATATGGAAATAGAAAGTTGGGGAAGGAGAGGTCAAAGGGGGAGTGGGAAAACAGAAAAACATATCAAAATAATAGATTATGTAAGAAAAGAAACAGGATGTCAGAACTGAGAAAGCTGAGGCCCAGAAACAGATATGACATGTAAAAGAATACATGGTAAATTATGGACAAAACAAGATAGTATTCATTCAGATTCTGTTTAAAGAATTCTGTTGGAAAAAAGTTAAGTGTCCATGTGTTTCTCTTTTTCAAACACACACACACAATCAAAAGTGAAAACAAAAACATACAAGTCTGTGGCTTAGTGTTTGTGTGTTTAAAAAGAAAAGAAAAAGAAAGAGCTGAAGCTAACGCTCAAACTATCAAACATCAGCATCTCCCACTACACCCTGACCGTGTAAAAATGAATACCACTTTTCTGAGAAAGGAATGGCAAAAGAAGTGACCAGTCCCCTGGGTGATCAGACCAAGGCCACATTGCACCTGTACTCTATAAAAACACTGATACCCAGGTCCCATCTCACGGGAAAACCATTGTTCATTCATTCAGCAGGCATTTACCAAACATCTGTTCTGTGCCTGGTACTGCTCATGTGCTCAGAATTCATCAGTGAAGAGAGGAGACAAAGAACCCTGCTTTTAAGAAGTTTATATTCTGGAGGGAGAGAAACAGATAATGAAAAAGAAATGTAACAAGTAATTTTACAGTACAGGAAAATAAGTGCAATGGGGAAAAGAAAAAAGTAGGGCTTATATGAGAGGAAGACAGATAATTTGGGAATTACCTGAGGAAGAAAGAGGAAGAAGAGAAGAAAAGGAGGTCCAGGGAAGGTGGAAACCCAGAAGCTGCTGCAGAACCTCCGTTACCTCCTCTTGAGGGGTCACAGTTAGATCAGCACCACATAGACCTCAATTGTAACATCTGAGCAAGCTGCTCCCACAAATTGAAGAGTAGATGGAGTCAGAATCTGCAAAGATTTAAGGCCATTTGTTACATCCTTTATACATTATGTCAACTCTCTTCAATGTTGTTTTTCAATGTTGATTTTCTTTTATGGAAGACAACAGGTCTTTTAACTGGCAGTGGAGTTTTCTTTCTATTAAACCAGAAAACCAGACTACTATCCTAATAGGAAGTACACACTTTTCTACAATGTTAAATTCTTTGAATTATTTGCTGTAACTTTTAAGATATAAATACTTTTGTTTCTTTTTTATTTGTTGTTTTTATAAGCAGTATTCATTAGATGCTGTATTTCCTCCCTGACACACTCCTGTAATTTTAGGTAACTGCCACCAAATAGAAAAGGGTTTCTGGACTGATTGCTATGCAACAAATAAAACAAATACACATCTCAGCTTCCCATGAGCATGAATAAATGAGAAATCTGAGGGCATACTTCTATTGATTTTGATTTTCCTATAAGCATTGAACTCTTTATTTAAAAAACAACTACGCTAGGCATGAACCTCGTGTAGATGCCTGGAACATTAGGTTTCTACTCAACTCAGTCTTGATTATCCTCTAGGTAAGAGCAGGAATAACTGAGCAGGGACCTGTAGTTTCATGTCAAATATTCCTGGCATGTACGCACAATGACGCTTTAGACTTCGTTGCAGCTCAACGATCCTTTCAGGCAGCTTCACTTGATCTGCAGACCCTGCTTGCTTGGCTGTACTTAGCCAAGCAACAGAGATACCCCATTCCTTCCAGATCCTCTGCTCCTTAATATTCCCAGCCCCTCCATCTGTATCGGGAGCTGAAAAGTCCCACAGCGCATCTAGATATTATGAAAACTCCTGATTGTATTTTTCCAAACAGCAATTTCCCTGCCTCTAGCTTCTATTTCTAAATTTTTCTCTATTTGAGAAACATTCCAGTTCCCCATTCCTTTTTCTGATCAATAGCTGGCCTCTACCTACAATCGATTCCTTCTCCAACTAGTTCTAAATTATAGTATCAGATAGAAACTGCTTTCTGTTCAAAGGCTTAGTGTTACAAAAATAGTCACAACAATACTGAAACACATATGTGACTTGCTCTTTGTGCAATAAATTTTGACTGAATTTTTTCTATGGATCAATGCTCCTCAATTTTTAAATATTCCCGTACTTTTGTGTGAGTGCATTAGAACATATTTACACCAGTCTTGAGATTAGAGGTAATGCACCTCATTTCTCCAAAAACAATAGACTTCCTCTACCTCCTACTCACAGACAAATTTCCCTAGTCTGAGTTTGAAACTAAAGGCACATTGGTTTCTGGAAAGGTGTAACCTCCTGTGTTTGAACCAGTAATTAGAACAATGCTTATACAGAAAGTCTGAATGTTTCTAGACATTCTAGAGCCTTGCAACTCAAAGTGTGGTCCTTGATCATTTGTATCATGTGAGAGCTTCTCAGAAATGCAGGCTGCACTGCAGACCTACTGAATAGGAAGTTGCTTTTTAACAATATTATCAGGTGATTCACATGCACATTAAAGTTTGAGGAAAAAAAAAAAAACTTAAGATGATGTTTGGGTTCCAGGATTTTTCTTCTCAGGCAAAAGCATAGTGTGAGAGAAAAATATGAAAACATTTCCACCTCTGGCATTATTTTTGACAGCGCTTCTCTTCTTTAATACAGCTACCATTGCAGTCTTTCACTAAATTCACATCTCCAACAATCAGCAACAAAATTCCCAAAGGCTGGGAGATGTTGCAGCCCTCTTGCAATAGAACCCTCCTTGGCTTCTTCTCCCAGGGCTTTGACTACAACTGTCCACCACAAAGCTCATTTCTAAATTTTATATTATCATTCCCCTCCCCCTTTTTCTGAATCCCACATTTCTCCAGTGTTGAGAATGCCTGGAGACACGATAATGTGGAACCAAAAGAGGAAAGATAATTACATCTTCTTGACATCCCCCTTGCTTGTGAAGATGGGTGCTGTCCAATAGAACATTCTGTGATGATGGAAATGTTCTATATCTGTACTACTCAGTCTGAAAGTCAGTAGCCAGGCACACATGATTACTGGGCAATTAAAATTGCTAAGAGATAACTGAGGCACATTAAAATATTAAACAGTTTATTTGAGCAAATAGCAGTTCATGAATCAGGCAGCACCAGACCACTAGCAGCTCAGGGCTTCGGCAACGGGGCATGAGGAGAAAATTTGTATAAAGGGAATTCAGAAGCGAGGCAAAAAACAAAAAGAAAAAAAATTGTGTTTGGCTAAAGTGGAGCAGTAACTTTATTTTAATCAATCTAGCAGAAATCCCTAGTTAGAGGTTAGTTGGTGGTTCTTCACTGATTAAATGTAAGTTTCATCTTCCTAGCACATGACCATTTACAGTGAGTTGGGTTTCAGTTTGCTTAGGTTAGATCCTGGGGTGCTGGAGTTGCCTCGATCTGATGGCCTCCCAATTAATTATTTTAACAAAATGGAGCTAGTGTGACTGAGGAACTGAATTTTGTAAAATTCAATGGCTATTTAAATCTTTTTTTTTTTTTTTGAGACAGAGTCTTGTTCTGTCCCCCAGGCTGGAGTGCAGTGATACCATCTGGTATCATGGAAACCTCTGCCTCCCAGGTTCAAGCAATTCTCTGCCTCAGTCTCTGGAGCAGCTGGGATTACAGGAGGCCATCACCATGCCCTGCTAATTTTCATATTTCTAGTAGAGATGGAGTTTCACCATCTTGGCCAGGATGGTCTTGCACTCCTGACTTTGTGATCTACCTGCCTCGGCCTCCCAAAGTGCTGGGATTACAGGCATGATGAGCCACCATGCCTGGCCTAAATTTAAATATTAATTAAAGTAAATAAAATTTAAAATTTATTTCCTCAGTCACACCACCCACATTTCAAGTGCTTGATAGCCGCATGTGGCTAGTGGCTACATTATTGGACAGTGCAGGTCTAGATCATTCTCGGGGTTTCTCATCTCCCTACCTTTCTGTTGCTGCTCAGGTGATCATTATGTCATCATTTAATGTCCCATCACAACAGCTTTAGTGACTATATGTATATGTGTATGCAGGAGGGCAGAAATCCCTATATCCAGATACAAATGCTGTTTTATGGTTATCTTCTCTAGTGTAGAACTCTCTTTAGAAACAAACTCAAAAGGAGTGTTGATTTTTTAATAATCACAAGTGCTCTAAAAATTCCCCAAAGAAAAGGACTACCTTGTAATAATCTCAATGCAGGTAAACTGCTTTGAGAGTCTTTCTTCAGAGATGCCAGAGGCATGGAAAGGATAGCAACATCTGCAAACTTTACCATCAAACATCCAGACATGTTAGAAGGAGAAATCAAATATTCTGATTGGCTAATAAGAAGTCTGAGCAGGGACTAATGGACTATAATTCTCTGTTCAGAATTTATGAAGATTCATCATCATTTAATTAACAATATAAATATTAAAAAAACATTCTATAATAAAATTTTATAATTGTAATAAGACACCCTAGTGCATGAATTATGGGGTACTAATTCCCACCCAGTTTTGTTGAAACTGGACATGAATGAATACATTAAAATGCATACTATGTCATGTCTTAGCAGTTAAAAAATAAAGTGGCAAAAAAGTGTTTCAAAATTCAAAGTCCTATTCACTTAGAATGTAAGCAAGGAATTCAATGAAAATGTAATTTATTGAGTTTGAGTTCTTACTCATTTTTCCACTGGTAATTACATTACCCACACAAGAGACAGTTATTGAAGAGGTGCAAAAAATTAAACTATTATTTTACTCTAGATTTGTAAGCTTTCACTCCTTTGCAGAGAGGCCATGTTTTTCCTTCCTAAATCACCTTATGATTTAAGAATGCAATAATAAAAAAATATTAACAGTCAGCAGAGCACAGGGATCAGACTTTTCTGAAGGGCAGCTGCGAATCTTTCAGTATCACAATCATTTATTCATAATTATAATAAGTTATATTTATGGATATTTACAATGTGCCTGGCACTGTGCAGTGAACTTCATATATGTTACCTACGTGAATATTTACAATCATTCATGAGGCTGATATTGTCATTAGCCCATTTTATAGGTAAGAAAATTGAGGCTTACAGTCATTCAGTGAGCTGTCCACGGCCAAACAGCTAATAACTGGTAGACAGGATTCAAACTTAGGCAACCTAATCCCCAAATCCAGCTTACCCTACATGTAATGTAGCCAGTGAAATTAACCTCACTGACAAGATGAAAACAGACTGATAAAAACTAAACCACCATCAGCAGGGTTCAAGCAGCAGCTGAGAGAACTTGGAGTGGTAATTCTCAGAGTCTAACAAGCCCCTCAGGCTGAATAGTAGAGGCTCAGTGTGTAGTCTTAAGGTACAAGCAGAAGAAGTCCCTTTTGGTGACATGACCAAGGAGATCATATATCAGAAAAGTGCTTCTAAGATTGAAGAGTCAGAGAGCTAAGACATAAAGGTCCTAAACTGCTTTAACGCACTCAGGAGGAAAAGAACAGATCCTCAGAGGTCCAAGCAGGCAGCCAGCAAGTGAGGATCCAGTGAGCGAGAGCACAGAATGAACAGAAAACCAGCGAAGAGCCTTGATCACACTGAGCCTGACATATAGGGAATCAGGGCACCTGAGATCAGGGACAGGTTCACACTGTGGGCCTAGGTGGGCTTAAGGTGCCAGTAATCAGCGTATGATGGTCTATGGTGCTAAGAAGAGAACTCCTCAAGATGGGCTTCCTGTATCCCTGCCCATCCCTCGCCCTCCACTGCCAAACAGCAAGTCCCTTTCAGTCATGGGACCTGTCCCTCCTTTATCTTGTGAGGTCAAGATAACCAGTGTGGAGAGAGGGGTAAAAAGGGAAACAAAGCAAGCCATTACCTAAATAATCACTCCTAAGAGAGAGTAATCATGGGCTATTCTGCCAGGGTTATCTATATATGAGACTTATAAGGAACTGAGTATGAATAACAATTGATATTCATTACTGATGGCGTCAGACTGCCACACGCTTTAGTCTTGAGGTTGTCCAAGACATTCTTTAACAGAAAAAATTAAGCTGTATCTTTGCAAATTTTTGTTAAATACTCCTATACATTTCCTACTAAAGTCTTCTTTATAATATCTAAATATGTCTCACTCACAGGCATAAGGCCCTCATCATTGATCCTGCAATTACTTGGGTTTTGTTATAGTAACGAAGCCCTATTTATTAATAGGAAATTTTATTTCACTTCTGAAATGCCAAGTAGTTATTGATAGAATCTGTTCAATTTACATCCTGAACCCATGTACACCTGTTAAAAAATCAATCAAGATTCATGCACATGTAAATAACTACTTATTAGTTTTATGATTTTCTGGTAGAACTGAGTTACTATTTTCCTCTAACAAATCCTAGACTTTAGGACTACTTAATGAAGGATTTAAATAGATGCTGTGTTTAATCCTTCATAAACACAGGGACCAGGAGAATCTGGAGAATATTTTCTAATTCAGTTAATGACTTAAAAATTAATAGGCAAAAAATTAATTGGCAAAAAATCCTCTGAATAAAAAAAATAAAGTCACAGGATTTCATGACTGCAAATGTTTAGCTACTTCAGAGTTTCTATCTTGAGATTAAGATTTTGGCTACATTGAGGAGCATTTGGAGATTTTATAGGGAAAGTGAAACCTCCTGAGGGAAAAATGCATCTCAAGGATAAGACACATGAATTTAATGCAAGCACAAGTTTAATGCACAGTATCAGAGAGGAGAAAGGGTTGAACACCTGAGTTCTCAAAAATTCTAGGAGCAGTTCCAGAGCCAGGGCACAGGTGTGCAGCAAAGCAGCAGGTGCAGGTACACCTCATTTTATTACCTTTCACTTTCTTGTGCTTTGCAGATACTACATTTTCTACAAATTGAAAAATTGTGGCAAACCTGCGTCGACCAAGCTTATCAGCACCACCTTACCAACAGCATATGCTTACTCTGTGTCTCTTTGTCACATTTTGGTAATTCTTGCAATCTTTCAAATATTTTCATGGTTATCGTGTTGTGGTGATCTGTGCTAGATGATCATTCATGTGACTGTTGTAATTGTTTTGTGCTCCATGAACCATGGAGCATGCCCCATATAAAATAGCAAAATTAGTCAATAAATGTGTGTGTTCTGGCTGCTCCACCCACAGGCTTTCCCCCTTCTCTCTCTCTCCTCAGGCCTCTCTGTTCCCTGAGACACAACAATATTGAAATTAGGTCAGTTAATAACCCTAAAATGACCTCTAAGAGTTTAAGCGAAAAGAAGAGTCACAAGTGTCTCTCTTTAAATCAAAAGCTAGAACCAATTAAGCTTAGTGAAGGAGGCATGTCAAAAGCCAAGAAAGGCTGAAAGCTAGGCCTCTTGTACCAGCCAATTGGCCAAGTTGTGAACACAAAGGAAAAGTTCTTGAAACAAATTAAAAGTGCTACTCCAGCAAACATATGAATGATAAGAAAGCAAAACAGCCTTGATGTAGTTTGGATGTTTGTCCTCTCCAAATCTCACGATGAAACGTGATTTGCAGTGCTGGAGGTGGGGCCTGGTAGGAGATGACTGGATCATGAGGGGTGGATTCCTCATGAATGGTTTAGCACCTTCCTCTTGTAAGTGAGTTATTGCTGTTAGTTCACACAGGATCTGGTTGTTTAAAAGTCTGGGCCCCACCCCCCTACCTTCTCTCTCCCTTGCTCCCACTCTCGCCATGGGATATGCTGGCTCCCTATGGCTTCTGCTATGATTGGAAGCTTCCTGAGGCCCTCACCAGAAGCAGATGCTGGTGCCATGCTTGTACAGCCTGCAGAACCATGAGCCAATTAAACTCCTTTTCTTTATAAATTGCCCAGCCTCAGGTATTCCTTTATAGAAACACAAGAACAGCCTAACACAAAACTTATTGCTAATAGGGAGAAACTTTTAGTGTTCTGAATAGAAGACCAAACCAGCCACAACATTCCCTTAAGCCAACACCTAATCCAAGTAAGGCCTTAACTTTTTCAAATTCTATAAAGGCTAAGAGAGGTGAGGAAGGTGCAGAAGAGAAATGTGAAGCTAGTAGAGGTTGGTTCACAAGGTTAAGGGAAAGAAGCCATCTCCATAACATTGAAGTGCAAGGTGATGCAGCAAGTGCCGATGTAAAAGCTGCAGCAAGTTATCCAGAAGGTCTAGCTAAGACCATTAGTGGAGGTAAATACACTAAACAACAGATTTTTTACAAAACAGCCTTCGTTAAAAGAAGATGCTATCTAGGACTTTCACAGCTAGAGAGGAGAAGGCAATGTCTGGCTTCAAATCTTCAAAGGCCAGGCTGTCTTATAAGGGGTTAATGCAGCTGGCGACTTTAAGTTAAAATCAATCCTTATTTACCATTCCAAAAATCCTATGTTCCTTAAGAGTTATGCTAAATCTACTCTGCCTGTGCTCTAAAAGTGCAACAACAAAGCTCAAATGACACCACATCTGTTTACAGCATGGTTTCCTGGATTTTTTAAGCCCACTGTTGAGAACTACTGCTCAGGGAAAAAAAGCAAACAAGCAAAAAAAGGAGACTCCTTTCAAAATATTACTACTTCTCATGGCCAAAACACCTGGTCACCGAAGAGCTCTGATGGAGATGTATGAGGAGATTCTTGTTGTTTTCATACCTGGTAACACAACATCCATCCCACAAATCAAGGAGTAATTTTGACTTTCAAGTCTTACTACTTAAAAAATACATTTTGTAAGGCTATAGCTGCCATAGATAGTGATTCCTCTGGTGGGTCTGGCAAATTAAATTGAAAACGCTATGGAAAGGATTCACCATTCTAGATGCCATTAAGAACATTTGTAATTCATGAAAGACAGTTAAAATACCAACATTAATGAGAGGGTGAAAGAAGTCGATCCCAACCCTCATGGATGATGTTGAGAAGTTTTAGCCTTCAGTGGAGGAGGTAACTGCAAATACCATAGAAATAGCAAAAAAACTGGAGTTAGAAGTGGAGCTTGAAGATGTCACTGAATCGCTACAATCTCATGATGAAACTTGAATGAATGAAGAGTTGCTTCTTGAGGATGAGCAAACAAAATTGTTTCTTGAGATGGAATCTATTCTGGGTAAGATGCTGTGAACATTGTTGAAAGGACAACAAAGAAAGGATATTTAGAATACTTCATAAACATAGTCGATAAAGCAGCAACAGGATCTGAGCGGACTGACTCCAATTTTAAAAGAAGTTCTACTGTGGATAAAATGCTATCAAACAACATCACATGCTACAAAGGACTCTCTCATGAGATTAAGAGTTAATCAGTGTGGCACACTTCACTGTTGTCTTATTTTTAAAAATTGCCACATTCTCCTTAACTTTCAGCAACCACTACTTTATCATTCAGCAGTCATCGACTTCAAGGCAAGACCCTCCATCAGAAAAATGATTCTGTCTCACTCAAGGATTAGATGACTGGTAGGATTTTTTAGTAATATAGTATTTTAAGTTATCTACATTTTTTTAGACACAATACTATTGCACACTTAAGAGACTACAGTATAGTGTAGACATCATTTTTATATGCACTGGGAAACCAAAAAATGTGTGTGACTCACTTTATTGCCGTGTTTGCTTTACTGCAGTGGTCTGGAACGAAACCCCTGATATTTCTGCGATGTGCCTGTAGATTGAGGAGGCAATAGCAGCACTAGGAGCTGGTCCTCTCAGCACTGACAGCAAAAGCCCTGCAGACCACTGTTGGGTTTTGGCATGATCAGCAACCAGGAATATTCCCACAACCATCCCAGCCAGGAGGGGAAATGGGGTCGTGACCCAGTGTGCAGAGCATATAAAGATATCCCTTGGGAACCTCAAAATTGGAGGGGAGATGGGCCAGAGAAATACAATTGTGACTATGCCTGTGACCTGAATTTTTCCCACCACAGTGTGTGACCCCTCAGCTTCTGACTGATGGGGTACAGGGGATGCTACCACAAAATATGGCAGCTTGGCATACTGGGTTTTTTAACCTGAATTAAATTGAGAAAACTGTAGAGGCAAGAAGGTCACTCTACCTTCTCCTGCCTTTTTCCCATGGAACATGGCTATAAGAGAATTTTCTGACCTACTTTGCCTGAAAATAAGTCCTAAGACCCTCATTCCAGAGGAGTCCTGCCCTATACCTGGAGACCAATAAGAATCTGAACAAACAGGCCTTCCTAAATTCTCCACAGCTTATTACCATACATCACATCCTTTTGTTCTCCAAGCACACTTCCGTACAAGTGACTATAAGAATACAGTTTTCCCTGGGCCTTTGGTCTTCATTTCTAAAGGCTCCCATGTCATGTAAAACTTCGGTTAAATACATTTGTTTTGCCTTTGTCCCATTGATCTGTCTTTTGTTGTAGGGTCTCAGCCACGAATCTAGTGATGGGTGAGGAAATTATCTGACTTTTTCTGCCCTATATGACCCAGGAGGAGAAGCATACAAGGTCACATATCAATGGTCTCAAGTTTGACTGGGATGGTAAGATTGGCACAAAGACAAGTTAGATGAGCACTCCAGTGTCAGTCACATGATGAAACCCAAACATGGGCTATGGGAGGGTGTGAGGAGAGAGAATCCCAGCCTGGGCTGCTTCTTGAGACCCAGGCCCTCCTGCTGTAGTAATTGTGTGACTCTCCACTGTTAGCCACCACATGTCAAAAGACAGACCGCTGAATCTAATCCTGCCACAAACTTGTCACTAAATTCAGAGCCTGAACAGAACCTGAGTAAGGGTAGCCCTCCACTTACACCTCCGTGCATTGCCTTTGTTTTGTTCTCTGCATGGCCTATACCTGACAAAGACTATCTGTAACCAAACAACTTGAATAGGATCCTCTGAGTCCTTCATGATGAGGCCCAACTTTAGGCTTCCCTCTCTGTCCTTGAAGAATCCAGTCTGAGCAGGAACCCTGCTAAGTCAGTTAGGCAAAGTCCCCCATTCTTAGTGTCTGACCACTCTCAGTATCTGTCACCTAGGCCTGCTTTCCAAGAGTCCTATCAAGTTGGTTTGATGTTTCCTCTTAGTGATTTTCCATCCACGGACCTCCCCGCTCACACGCTGCTCCTTGGTTACAAATCCCCACTTGTCTTCCTGGCAGTTGAGCCCAATCTCTTTCCCACACTTCCAGACCCTGTTGCATGGTCCCTGTACCCATCCCACAGCCTCTCCTTGAATACAGCCTGCCTGGCCATCTTTGAACAAGTATTACGAATATTTTTTTCTTCAACATACCTGAACATCCACTTACATATTAATGAATAAATTACCAGTGAATGGATGGGGTCTATGTACAGAGTATTTTCTACCACCATGTTTCTATGCCATTGTATCCTTAGTCAGGCAAATGCTAGTATGCATGATGAAAATCAAAGAAAATTTAAAGCCAAGTAAAAACACTGCACAAAATTTACAGGCAGGCATTCTAAAATTTAGCACAAATGAGGCTCCATCGCCACCCCTAGTCTCCCTGTCATTTGACCCAACCTGTACATGCCCCCTACCTTTCTGAGTATTAATATTACAATCCACTTCATCTCATTCATGAGTGAATTGTTGTTATGGTCTGAATCTGGTATATCCCACAATCCATATATTGTGACTTAATCCCAAATGTGGGAATAAAAGGTGGGCCTTTTGGGAAGTTAATAAGTCACGAGAGCTCTGCCCCCAAGTACAGGATTAGTGCCCTTATAAAAGAGGTCGAAGGGAGCTGCCTTTCTGCCTCCACCTTTTCCACCATGTGAGGACACAGCAAAAGGTGTCATCTATGAAGCAGAGATGGAGCTCTCACCGGACACCAGATCTGCTGGCACCTTGATCTGGCACTTCCTAGACTCCAGAACTGTGAGCAATAAGTCTCTATTACTTATAAATTAACCAGTCTAGGATATTTTTGCTATAACAGCCCAAACAGATTGACATTCTTTTTCTGTAACTATTGCCAAGCAAGACTGAGTTCTGCTAGTACAACTGTGCCAGTCAGTATTTTAAGTTAACTGGGAGAATTGCATAAATGACTATCTCTTTCCATGATAACTTTATAGCAATCATTTTCTCTAGAAATCACTAGACTTGAGGAGGGAGGGAGTGGTAGGATTAGTTCGGGGTATTGGGTTATTTAGAAAGGAAATCAGAAATCATCAATCCTTACACTTAGTGAGGCAAGTGTTACAGACAGAACTTCAGACCTTTAGGAATTCAGAACTCATAAAGCAGAAAGATATATAATAAAAATATTGAAAACTAAATTGGAGATATAAAAGTAGTGATTAGGTTTGATGGGCCTTAAGAAAACCCAGCACAGGCTGGGCATCATGTCTCATGCCTGAAATCCCAGCACTTTGGGCGGCCAAGGCGGCTGGATCACTTGAGGTCAGGAGTTCAAGACCAGCCTGGCCAACATGGTGAAATCTCATCTTTACTAAAAATCCAAAAGTTAGCCAGGCGTGGTGGCAGGTGCCTGTAATCCCAGCTACTGTAATCCCAGCTGAGGCAGGAGAATCCCTTGAACCCAGGAAGCAGAGTTTGCAGTGAGGCAAGGTGGCGCCACTGCTCTCCAGCCTGTGTGACAGAGTGAGACTCCATCTCAAAAAAAAAGAAAAGAAAACTCAGTCAGTTTTCCCAAACTCTGAAGAAAGAAGAGAACCATGATAAGGGAAGAAGAGCAGGTGTTGGGAAGCAAAAAGAGAATTAGACTCCAGTGAGTGTTCCTGGGAAGGAGTCCTAATCCCTACTCTATCATCCCCAGGTTGATTTCAGGTAGGAGATGAATCAAAAGAAACATTCCCTGATTATGCTGGGAAGACAAGAGCAAAAAAGACCAGTGCCTTACTTCTATGTGGGCCCAGGAAAGCAGCAAGGCCTAGAGTTCTACCCCACCCCAGTGTGAGGCTAGAGAAGTTGAGTAGAAACACCTGTATGAGGTGTTTAGGAAAAAGGGCCTGTAACAGCCCCTTGGGGGAATCAAATGTTTTCAGTACAGGCATGAGCAGCATGGGTATGATCCTGAGAGAAGGCGAGCCTGCTGGGGTTAACAGTAGGAGAGAACACAAGAGTGGGTGAGCTGGAAAGCATACAGGACCCTGTAGAGAGCAGGAGCTGCCCAGGCAGTTAATGTGATTTCATAGCTGCACATGCCCCGGCCTCCCTGCTGCCTTGACTCTATCTAAGCACCAGGAATTCAGATGCAAGAGTTAAAGAAAAAGGGAAATCTTGGTGAACTGAAAATCATCTTGATTTAACAGCATTTACCCTGAATTGACGAAGAACATGTTTTCTTCACTGGACAGAACAAATTCTTGAGATGGAAATTGTTTGTTACATAGAAATAGAGTTTCATTTCTTGCATACTCAATATGTGTTTAATAAAATCAAGTATGTGAAAGTAGACAACTTCCAAGGCAGACCAATCAAATGCTGATTCTATTCTAAAAAAAAA
>NW_012115422.1:3765221-3806903 GCF_000951035.1 Colobus angolensis palliatus
CAATTAGCGTGCTGAAGCTTTGCATTAACTTTCAAAAATAATAAAAAAAAAAAAAAAACTCAAGAAACGCATTCTTTGCTGAATCTTTTAGGCTGCTTTCTATAGAGTAGATGCTCCCTTATGAGTGTTGCTCAATGTTCCTCTAAGAATAATCTCTCCTGGCACAAAGTCTTATTTTAATTCAAGTAAGTTTTATGCACACTATCTCAAGTACAATCCTGTTGTGTATTTAAAATATACCTATATGCAAAAAAGAAAGGGAATATTTCAGATTAATTAATAATGTATAAGTAAAATAGGAACTAAAGAAGATACATGTCGGATGGAAATTTTCCTCTCAATTAAAGAAGGGTTATTGGAGATGATCCTGTAGTTGGGGATTTGCTACAACACCAAAATATCACTTTAACCAGTAAGTTTTAGAATTCCCCTTTAGCAAAAAAGTTTTTACAAGAATCGTCAACAGGTTGTAAAAAGTCTAGTTATTTCAGTCTCTCTACCTCGAGTTTGCAGAGAAGCAGTGAAATGGTCAAGAGAATGAAATAATGAAGAGAATCATGTACAACTTGAAAACAACTTTGTTGGACCCAGTTGATCTGAACTGAAATCTAGAGTTTCTGTAATGTCTCGGTATACTCTAGAATCTATTATAATTCTGTTTCTCAAGGTTTTTGCGAGTTCGCATACACTTTTTGTTTTGTTGGTGTCATAGTAAAGTGGGTAGGACCTGGGGAGGAAGAGGCCCTCCTGCTTGATCAAAACCCAGTGGAATGATCTGGCTCAGTTGGCCTGCAGATCCCAGCCAGCTAGCTATTCAGCCACAGTGAAATGTGTTGTCTACACAATTCATCTCTTTCTGAGCCCACATTACTAACAGGTAAAAATAGTCAGTTTTCCGGGAAAGCTGTATTGTAAATAGACAATTTACTAATTTTGGTGAAATTATGCAGTTAATTTCCATAACCATGCAGGCTCTAGCATTTATTTCAGCAATGTGCCTTTGTCAAAATGAGAGCTTTGAAGCATTTTATTTTCTTCTTTATTTGAAAATGGGGAGGAACTTACATGGTGAGATTTATTGTGGTGTAAACATAGTTCTGTAACTAAAAGATTATTGTCACATAGTCTATCAATATAGATGTAGTGATAAAAAAGGAGTTTTAGGCTTGTTCCTGATCCCCTGGCTCCTACTGAACTGAATAGATTTTTAAATGTCATGAATGAATTTAATTGGGTTTTGAGATACACTGCCACATGGGGCTTTTTTTTTTTTTTTAACATAGAAAAAGGATAGAACTAAACATTTTTAAAGGATGGAAGGAAAGAGTGAAGAGAAGGAGAAAGGGTAGGAGGGAGGGCGAGAGAGAGGAAGGAATGTGGGAAAGAACCAAATAATCTGACTGGTGCCCTGTGGATGCTTTGTAGTACCCCTAAAATCCTGCTCTCATTTCATTTATCTTTCCAAAATGACAGTGATGGTTATAGAGCATGCTCCACATGCTCCACACAGTTCTGGTTCTCTTGCTCCCACAGACCTCACTTTACTATATAACACTAGCAAAACAAAACTTATATGCCATCTTGAAAAAACCTCGATAATGAATTATGATACTACAGCATACCAACATGTTACCAGCATTTTAAAATCAAAATTAAAGCAGTGATTTAGAGGTCCAGCCTATTAAATTGGGATTGCACATGAAGCCCAGCTTGTCATGCCCTTTCTCCTCTGGTTTCCCTACTTGTCAAACCTGCCCAACTTTTTGCAGAATCTATAAACAATTCATCATCATCAATAAACTTTTCATATTGTCACTGAGACTTACTTGGTCCAAATTAATCCAAATGTTTAAGCCAGCCCAGCCTTATCTCAAGTTCCATAATTCAAGAGTTTATGCTATTTGTGAAACCCCTAATCAAAATTTTCAAGCAATACACACAAGAAGTATACATTACTCATGTCACCCTCTGCATGGGAGATGGCCTATATTATACACATTAAATATTGATGTATTGATTCATTCTCTTGGGAAAAAAAATGCTCCCTTTAGTGGACAGAAAGGTACAATTTGCCCATATTCCTACAAGTTTTGTGACATATGGCCAAATATCTTCAACTCAGAATAATCACCCATAACTTAGGGTCTCTTTAGGGATAGGCTAAAAGACGTTCTGGTTTCTCTTGTTCAACATTTCTCCCTTTGTGTATTTTATTATTATTATTGAGTACTTACATGTGCCAGATACTGTTCCAGACACTTAGGGCATATAAGGGAATAAAACAGAGGTTTCTGCCTTCATGAGGTTACATTTTAGTAAAGGAGATGGACAGTAAACAATAAATAACAAATTGAGAGAGTTTTTCATAAAGCTCAACCCGATCTATTCCTTTAACCCTCCTAATAATTCTGTGAGTCAATTACCTCCCTGTCCTGCTAAAACAAGCTACCATGGACTATTTTTTCAGCAACAAAACCTCAACTAATATGATTATCCAGACTGTATTTTGAAGTGTCCCCCTCTACCTCTCTTTTGAAACTACAATAATGGAGTATATCAGTCAGCATCCTTACTTGCAAGTTACTATCTTATTTAAGAAAAATAAAATCATTGAAGGGATATTTGGCAGCTCTTAGAATTGCTTGGAGGGCTACAGATTCAGACTTGGAAAACAGACAAGACCAAAAGGAGACCAGACAATGAGAACCATTGCAAAGCAGGTTCACTGTTTGCTGGTTAGGTAAAGTGCACATGAGCCTACTGAAGCTTGGGCTTTCCTTTTACTTCTTGCTCAAATCTGGGGAGACAGAACACACACAAGTTACATAAAGTGGGTTCACTACTTACAGATAGGCAGTGAGAGACACCAGAAGCCTGGGATTTATGACCAGTTGGCCCTCCAAGGCTCAGGAAAGCAACCCAGGTTGAATGGAGTCTCATTTGCATGTGTACCACTTGCCTAGCAGCTGAGGGACCCTGGAAAGCGGCACCCCCCGCCCTTACCTTGGGGAAACATACCTGAAGACTGAAGGGTTGAAGGACATCTTGTTTCTAGGAGAGACTGAAACAGAGCCCAGGCTCTTCTAGCCTGCTCCCTTCTTATCCAGGATGTTGCATTCCCAGTACAGCCTACAGTTATTCTCGAGAACTACAAAGCCAGAAAGGAGGGTGAACTGGGTCAGTCCAAAGCCACCTGGAGAAGTGTCCTGCAACCAGGGTCCAAGAGTCTCTCACATTGCTGACTCCAAGACACTGCCCCTGCTGCCTCAGGACGCTGAAAATGTCCACAGCTGAGCAAAGAATTCCCCAGCAACTGGTTCTTTGGTTCCACAGGCAAGATCCTCAACAAATGCATGTGACTGGCCAAACTTAGGCACCTGTCCCCAGCTGACAACATTGAAAAAGTTATTTTTCAACTTCTCAAAATAGGAGAGGCTGTGCGAAGAGTCATATGTTGATGAACCCCCACATTTAGGAAGAGTGTTTCAAAGTTGGGTAGCGCCTCCAAAATGACATCTTTGACAAAGAACTTTTTCTTTTTACAAGGTAGTGTCCACATCTAGTATAAGCCCTTCACACACCAACTGTAAGACACTTGGCAAGCCTTCTGGAAATTCAGAAGTGAAACTAAATATGCAAGAGGAAAAGTAGAAACATCCACAAGGTTTAGCATGTGGCCAAATAACCAGGTTGTGAAAGCTTCCCTACTTCTTGCCATCATCAGGCAGGTAAACACGTAACCCCATTATTCTGGTCCTCGGGCTGCTGTTGATTTAGAACACCTGTGCTTCCTCCAGCAAGAACACATTTGAACATAATAGAAAGCAAATATGAGAGATAAAATGGAAGGTAAAGGGAGGTCTTGTACTTCAGTGTTTCCCCAATTCATCATCCTATATTGAAGACTGCAGTCAGCTAAGCCAGAGTGCTACCATATGAGAAGCCTCAGAGCTCCTATTCTTGGCAAACCAACCCTCCCTGCACCCTTACGTGTAGGCTGAGCTAGGTCTTCCTCCTATGTGTGCCCAAGCAGGCTGTTCTTGCCTTTAGTATATCATTCTCCTCCTACTGTAAATATCTGTTCTCCTCAGTTGCCTGTCAACCCTACTGAACTCCGAACACTTTGAGAAAGGAGATTGTGTATCTCTAGCACAGATCACAGTTCTTGGCACCTATAGGAAATAAGAAATATTTGTTAAACGAAATGAATGAAATAAAATTCACTGTCATGACTCCAAAAGGCAGAATAAATTAAGAATAAATCCTTAACTGTTGTTTTCGTAAGAGGTAACCTTGCAAGACATGACGCACCCATGACCTTCAGAAAAGAAGTCTTTAAAACCATCAAACACACTCACACACACACACAGACACACATACACACACACACACACACACACACACACAGAGGCTTTGAGAGGTGGCTTTCATTGAAAGTCTTCTCCACCCTGACACCATGCGCCTTAGCTTTTTGCCCAGTTTGTGTTCCTGAGTCCCAATCCCAACATACTCATCCCTGCCTCCATCACACAAATCTACTTACCATCATCCTACTTCCTACTTCCCTCAGTGAGTGAATGAGCTACACTTAAGGACCAAAAATATCAAGTATCCTTCGGTTGAAAATCAATTACTTTTCGACAACTTTTTCCCACCCCATACCATGCCTACTGATTCATCTAGTTGGAAGCTCCAATGAAATATCTGGTCTTCCAGACTGTTCTGACTAGCCAGAATGGAGGTGACAGTCACCACCTTGTATCAGTTAGCTTTTTCTGCAAAACATACCACCCAAAACTTAGTGGCTTCAAATAATAGCCATTGATCATTGCTCACAGACCTTTGGTCAGGCCTGTGCTGCTGCTGATCTGTGTCAGCACTGGCTGCTCTTGACTGAACTTGCTCATGCATCCGCAGTCAGCTGGTCAGCTGGGTGATACATGGTCTAGGATGGCCTCACTCATGTCCAGAAGACAATGTGCAGTTGGCTGGAGCCCTGAGGGTGAGTTGGCCATGTGTCTGTCATCATTCATTAGGCTAGCCCAAGCTTCTTGACACAAGTGGCCATAGAAGTGGCCCTATATACAACAAAAGAGGGCAAGCCCCAATGTTTGGGCACCTCTCACATCTCCAGCATTCTCACATTTGCTATTATACCACTGGCCAAAAGAAGTCATTTGGTCCAGGTCAGAGTCAGTGTAAGAAGGGACTGCCCAGGACCATACAAGAAAACCCTGAACAAATTGGAGATTGTTACTTCAACAACCTACCACATATCCTTGGCCCAGGGTGACTTCATTCTTCAACCTCTTTAAAACATTTACCCTTCTGATGTACACCATGTAAAACTGATATTTAATTTGGGAGTTGGAAGATTTATCAGTATTTCAGGTTTCCTTTGTGTATACCTTAGATGGTCACCTGTGCACTAAAACAAAATTTAAACATTTCACACAGCACACAGCAAGTGAGCTTTTGAGATCAACTGCTCATTTTTATGTTCATTTACATGAGTCTGGAGTTCATAAGGACAAAGATTTTGTGAGTCCCATTTCCCTTCATGCCCCAGACCTAGAATAGGGCCTAATATATAGCAGGAGAGAATTCATTCAGCAGTTTATTTTCTTAAGCTCCTGCTACGTACACTGCTAGGGCTGGACATACAGAGATGAAAGATCTGGTTCTTGTCCTCAAATAGCTCACAGCCCAACAGGAAGAAAGAAGACTAAATTAAGAATAATATTACAGTGTGGCAAATGAGATAGGAACAAAAATCCAGGGTGCTAAGGGAGGGATTGGAGGAGATAAGAAGGGAGCAGAGAGTTCAGGTAAAGGGCCTTTGCCATCATCTAGTCAAGAACTGATTCAGTTCCAAACCAACATAGAGGTAAATTGGGTGAAGAGAAGCTGGCAGAACTGAGAAATGAAGGAGGGGACATGGACAAGTCTTGCTGATGGATTATAGCTGGAAAGGGAGTGTGAAGGAGGAATAGAGGATGATTATCAGGTGACTGAGTGAATGGTAGACAGGAGACAATGTTTCCCCATATCGCAAGCCCAGTGGTAAATTACATAGATTCAAACTGGCTACTCTCTTGTTTTGATAACGTTTGCAACTAGAGGGAAACCTACCCAGTAAACATACGTGACTTTCCTTGGCCCCACATATCTCAAAGAATCCTTTAAACTCACAAGTCTTCAACATCCCTGTAATTGCCTTTTCAGTCTCTTCTCTGTACCACCTCAAATATGTAATCAAACCTAAACTTAGTAAAATTATTTTTCTGTAATGTATTTTTATTGTCCATGTCCACGGCTAGAAGCCAACAATCTTTTTTTTATTGCTATTATCTTACAATCATAAAAGCTCTGTGGCCGGGTTATGATTGCTTCAAATGAAGAAACTTAGTCCAGGTAATTTCTCACGACAGAAGTCCATGAGGAAGGTTAAGTCTGAAATCAAGCATATTAGATAATGCATCCAAGTTCAGGCATTTGATTTATTGCCTATCCTTCCCAATGATTAAATATCCTGCTACCCTCTTGAAACTACACATATATTCATAATACACTCAAAGCAGGTTAACTGTATACTAACTTTTCATCTTAATCCTCTGGAGAAAAACATCAGCCCGCACAAGACTTGTAACAGAAAAGGATTGGATAGTAAAATCCAAGAAAGAGTAGAAGCAACTAATGAGGATGTGAGCATCAAATTTCTCTCCCTAAACACCAGGATCTAGCAAAATTTTTCATTGTGGTAAAGGAACTCAAGAACAGCTGTCAAAAATATGGCACAGCTAACCCTCTAACAAATTAAAAAGCACCATCTGCGGGCACTGCAGTCTTATTACGCAGATGTACCCCAGTGCAAAACCCAAGGAAGAGAAAATGGGTTGGCGTTACTGAGGTTCACGGGTCTGAAGGCAGACAGAGTATTTTCTTCACTAGAAGGAGCACTCTGCTACAGAAGGGTACAATTTGTAACATTTATAAATCGTTACTGAACCTCTAATGCACCTCTAAATACCTGCATTCATGTTTTTAAAGTTTCTTTCACAGTAAGTAGATCAATTACAGAGGACTACAAGTTCAGCATCTTTCCATGTACCATTAGTAGTTCAGTTTAGCTGAAGAAGGTCCCTACACTAGCTTTAATCTGTTTCTCCCCCCACACTCCCCATCCAGTAACGCCTCTCATTAAAACTAACTCTTTTGAAATATGCAACACTGGCTAGCTTGTCCCACTTGCTAATGGTCCTGAATTGATTCTTAATTAGTTGCAGTTTTGGAAAGAATCCAATTAAAATAGTGGGGGATTCCAATAGCAGAAAAGAACTGGCTAGTATGTGTTACGCTCTGAGCTGCTGATCTTTGCATTAAACTTGCTTAGGCAAAAGGCAGCTATGCAAAATACAGCAGGATTCAAATCATACTAAACATGTTCAGGTTTTAAACAGAAACCTTCACACGGTAATTTATTCTCTAGCCATAAAACATGATCAAAGAAAGGCAGCCAAATGCTGTTAGAAAAATTACATTCCTTCATTGCACTTTCTCTCTCTTCTTCCTAAATGGACAGGTTACTAATTCAGAAGAAGGCAGCAGAATCTTTTCAATAAATTACACCATATTTTTTATTTGCTGTGTATTTTCCAGGCCTCTACTTAAATTCCAAAACAGGAGGGGAAGCTCAGTGTGGAAGAATTGATTAAAAAAAAAAAAAAAAAAAAAAAAAAGGTATGGTGGGGGGAGGGAAGCTTCTACGAAGCTAAATAATAGGATATTTTCTTACGCTGTTTCCAAAAGCAAAGTGTTGCTACCAGCAAAATTCCCAGTTTTGTTTATGAGGGCAGCTGGAGGTCATTTGACAGGTACGGCTTTTATGGTTCAGATTTAATTATAGAAAAGCGAGGACTCAGAAAAGCAAGGTCTCAGGAAGCCCAGGAAGGAGAAGGACTTGTGCCACTGCTGGTAGGTGACAGTCACGTGACCAGCTTTTGTATTCAGCAGTAATAACTCACTGCCCGGTACTGGGATGGAGCCCAGCTTGGCTATCCCCTGAGGAGCTTCCACCAGGCTTGGATGCACGGAGTCTTTGATCTGCAGATTAGCATGATCAGGAACACAGGCTTTGTCTTTGCCAAACATCCTTGGTCCCTAAATTTGTATCCAAAGAAAGCTTGAGCCCATTTTTATTTGAGTAATGAATTGCAGTAATTAATGCACACATTGATTTTTTCAAATTTCCCTAAAGGCTATTTCCATTTTTAATTTATAGAAAATACATGCTATTCCTTTAATAAGAGACTGGTCTAAATTTCAAAATACATATGGAAGAAGAGGCACGATCAAGCAAACAACAAAATGACGAAACAAGTGATGTTAAAGGTTGAGCAATGACTTGAATTAAGCAAAGTCACTTTTGAAAAATCACTAAGAGACTTTTCCTGTGGAATTTCAGTATCAACTCTGGATCTGTCGAAACATTTCAGAATGCTTTTTAAAGAAGCAGTTATTTAAAGTGTTAAGTATTTACATAGATAAATATCTCCTTCCTTTCAAACCAAGCTCTTTCCCAACTATTAATAAAAGGGACATCCTGTCCAAAAAGGAAAGAGATGAAGAGAATTAAATCTGAATCAGATAAAATTGTTCTGGAATTTTAATTTCGTTTTAAGCGATCATATCATTTCTTCCAATGCCCCTGACAAAACAGCATTTAAAACAGACAGAGAGAGAGAGAGAGAGAGAGCCCTTGTCTCAGCTGCACCTTAATGAAGTATCCCCAGGGCTTGAAATGATGGGATTTTTCTTATTTGAAAAAATAATTCTTTTTTGCACTGGGGTTCATAATATATACCAATAGACAGAGAAGAGTATGTGTGATACACAATTTGATATTTATCTGAAAGTCACAGGTACCAAAGAGTAGAAAATCTCCTATGGAAGGTATTCAGTAATGGCAGGGTGGCCCAGGAGGAAGGAGGGTTTGGAGGCTCATGCAAACTAAAGGAATACCTGATTAACCTTTCGCTGACTCTGAGCCACGTGATGCGCAGTGAGCCTTCTTAGAGTGATGGCTTTAGAAGAAGATGTTAAATTTAACCTCTGGCGCAATGATAAATTGACAATAAAAAATTCAATGGCTTGGTAATTACCAATCACTTTGGACATCAGCAACATTTTTCAGTTCTGTCACTGCGCATTGGCACAAAAGCTTCAGCTGAAATTCTCTCGATCTTCCTCTTTTTAACTTTGTTTTCATGATGCAGATTAAATCTGCCACCCTATTACTGATTCATTTTCCTAATTTTTCATGTCTACACCATGCCCCAGCTGCACCAGGCTGATAATTGTGGAGCCCAGCCCTGATGATTAACATCAGAAGAATTAATTATGCCTGCCATTAAAATTCCGGGTTGCACATGGTGATCAAGAAAAATTAAGTTTCTCTAGGCCTCTAAATCATTTCACCTTTGCAGGCAAGAATAGTGCCTGGACAGCTAGGCTGCAGCCTGTGTTCCTGCCGAGGTCGAAATCACATGCCCTTTGTGTAATTCAACAAATGCCTTCCCAGTTATTTTTTTCCATGATTTGGACTAAAAGATTTAATGCTTAGAAAATAAAAGAAACCTGAAATATATTCTTGATCCTTTGAGAGGAGAGAGAAAAAATTCTTTTTCAGCAGCTCAGCTGCTGTTTCTGAAATATCTGTTATACTAATTTGTAGATGAATGAATCTCATGGAAAAAAGAAATGTGGAGCCCTTGGAAAATTTGATGAAATGAGGGTAGAAAAAGGTCTAGCTTTACAATCATTAAAAATGGGAAGAAAGGAAATGTTCATTCAAGTAGATAAAGGCAGTGGCATTTCTTGGAAACAAATTGATAACAGAATAAAAACAGATTCTTCAGATCTTTAGGCTAAATAATAATGAGTAAAGGAAGCCTGTTGACTGACGCATTTCCAAAATGATTGTTGCATGAGAAACTCAAAATGTATTCAGTCTAGCCTAAGGTACAAAATTTACTAGAGCTATAAAGAGTAAGATGATATGCATTTATCATGTTCTTTTTCTACTCCATGTTCCATTTTTAAATTACCATAATAATGTATATTATAGGCATGGCTTTAGAAGACTACAAAGGGAGTCATATTTTGATGAACGATGTAAATATCTTATACCAAATGGTAAATCTCTCATTCACCTCTATGCAAAGAGTATGTATAAGATATGCATCATATCTGTTTCATTTATTATATTTAAGAAGTGATATCACAAGACAACTATTTCATTGCAGATATTCTTGTTAGTTTTTACTGGCAGTAAATTTACAAAGTCAAGGTAACCATCCCAGGTGGAGCAGTTGGGGGCACGGAAGAAGATGTTAGGGAAAAATGTAAAACTAATTCTACCTTTCTAAAAGCTGTATTAGAAAAATGTTTAAAGCTTGAATATTTTGAAGTTGGCTCACTTTCACAAAAAGTCTTGGACTTAGTGACATGATAAAATCCCAAACTTAATGATTTAATAGCTGGAACTGAATATTTCTTCTATTTCTCAAAGTAACTACCTTCTATACTAATTACCCAGCATCATTTAATAACCCAGTTTCACAAATGACAAGTTCTAAACACAAGGCTGAATGTAAATTTATTCATCTTGCAAGCATTTTTCAAAGATGATGTAACAAAAACTAGAAATGTCTATTGAAATACCCAAATTTGAAAGTCATAAAATCTGTTTAGAGAACCTAAGGGACAGAAGAGATCAAAGCGGCAGGCTATTTAAGTTCCTCAAACTCTTCTTTACAGGGCACAGAACTGACTTTTGAGTATCCATGTTCTTGATAATATTCCAATTCTTGAGGAGGTCTAGAAACAAGAAATGCTGCCTGCCAAACAGTTAAAAATACAAGCAAATAATGGACTATATTCTGCCTTTTCAATGGCAAGCAAATTAAAGGTACAAAAAGTGAGAAATGACTGAGAATATGAAGTGACTGAGGAAGGAAGGAAGGAAGGAAGGAAGGAAGGAAGGAAGGAAGGAAGAGGAAAGGGAAGAGGGAAGGGAAGACGGAAGAGGGAAAGGAAGGGAAAGGAAGGAAGGAAGGAAGGAAGGAAGGAAGGAAGGAAGGAAAGGGAAGGGAAGAGGGAAGGGAAGAGGGAAGGGAAGAGGGAAGGGAAGAGGGAAGGGAAGAGGAAAGGGAAGAGGGAAGGGAAGAGGGAAGAGGGAAGGGAAGAGGGAAGGGAAGACGGAAGAGGGAAAGGAAGGGAAAGGAAGGGAAGGGAAGGAAGGAGGAAAGGAGGAAAGAGAGGAGGGGAAACTATGAACAAAATACATAAATCACATAAGCACCAAGATTGCTTAATGTAAAAATACATAATGCAACAACTTCCTGATGATCAAGGAAAATAACTCAGGACAATTTTTAAAAGAACATAGGAATTAAACAGCAGTGAAATGTTTAATGCTAATAGCACTGCAGAAGGAAATCAAGACAATGGCTCAGAAGAAATGTCTGGATTTTGCTTGTAGGTATTATAAAGAGCATTAGATACATATGGGGTGGAAAGGAGAAAACACTCTCAAGTGCAGGAAACCGTTAGAAAATAGATGAGGGGGCCGGGCACGGTGGCTCAAGCCTGTAATCCCAGCACTTTGGGAGGCCGAGACGGGCGGATCACAAGGTCAGCAGATCGAGACCATCCTGGCTAACACGGTGAAACCCCGTCTCTACTAAAAAATACAAAAAACTAGCCGGGCGAGGTGGCGGGCGCCTGTAGTCCCAGCTACTCGGGAGGCTGAGGCAGGAGAATGGCGTAAGCCTGGGAGGCGGAGCTTGCAGTGAGCTGAGATCTGGCCACTGCACTCCCGCCTGGGCGGCAGAGCGAGACTCCATCTCAAAAAAAAAAAAAAAGAAAATAGATGAGGGGCTTCCTGAAACTCTACTGAATAATAAGAGTGGGCCATAAAGATGCACAGATTTCTCACCTGCATTCATTTTCCTTATCAAAAAGACTGATTTCTTAGTAAATCCTAAATAGACTTATATTACTCCTCTTTATTTGTGGTAAAGAAAAGAGGGCTTAGGAGAGAAATGTGGATATCATAAATAATTAAATTTTGTTTTTGTTTAACGCATCATCTCTAATGTTCTGTTGCTCTTTATTGTTACCACCGCATTTATGCAGCAAGAACATGGTATGAACATGTGTGAGTGTGAGTGTGTGCGTGTATGTGTATGTGTGTATTCCTATAAATGAAACGGTTTTTGCAATGTTTCTCTAGGTTTATGGGGGGGGTGAGCAGATAATTATACTACTTGAAGAGACTGCAATGTTACAGTGTTACCCAACAATAGCTATGAAGATCAAGCATGCATGCGTAGGGTCATCCAGTCTAAGTCAATAGAACTTATCACAAAATGATTCTGGTACATGATTTAATGAAATACATAATCATAACAGTGCCGTTCTCTAATTAGGAAAGACTAGCAAACAGTGCACAAAAATTAATATAATTTGTATTACTAATAACGAGTCGAATAAAATATTTTGTTTTTCCACTGTCTAACCTGAATCCAGCCAAGCTTTAATCTAACCTCCACTATATAAGAAATACAGAAAATAGAGGAAAAAGTTAAATGACACCACAAGGAAACAAACAATTCAGAAAGTAGAATGTTATACAGAAAAATGAGTCAAGTCTCTTCAACGGGTCAATTTCATCGAGAATAAAGAAGCTGAGAAGGAACCCCTACTTAAGAGACATCGTAAATGCACACTTTGCAATACATTCTGGTTTGAACAAATTATAATTGTTATAAAAGATATTTTGGAAAATAGTGGAAATTTGAATATGGGCTATGTATTAAATGATGTTAGAGAATGATTGTTAATTTCATTGGGTGGGATGGTGCTATTGTGGCTATATTTTAAAAGCCATTATTATCTTATATATGCATTCTAGAATATTTAGAGTGGAATATTAACAGTAATTTTCTTTAAAATAGTCCAGGAAAAAAGATAAAGAAATTAGCAAATTGTTGTGTAAGATGGGTTTATGGTTGTTCATTATACCATTGTCTCTGTTTTTCTGCCATGTTTTGAAATTTTTCATAATAATAAAGTTACTTTTGCTGGGGGAAGAGTATTGGGAGGTGGATTTCACAGAGATGGTTGGATCTGGGTAATAACTAAATTGATGTAGTTATGAGTGTCATATAATGAATGTCAAGATGCAGTCAGCCCATGCCACTGGAAGTCATTCGAACTATTAAAGAAGTCTCTACAACAGGTTATAGAACTACTTATTTGCATAATTTTCTTATTTGAAAGGTCTTTAGTTATCACCTTATCCAACCATAACATTTTGTAGAAAAGAGAGATCAAAATAAGTGAGGATGTTGCTTAGCTTTTGTCACCACCAGAAAAATCAATCCTCTTGATTTTGAGCCCACTCCTTCTTCTACTCAATCCCATTCTTAATCTAAAATTCCATGACTCTATACATTTTTTTTTCTTTTTTTTGAGATGAGGTTTCACTCTGTCACCCAGGCTGGAGTGCAGTGGCATGATCACGGCCCACAGCAGCCTCAACCTCCCCAGGCTCAGGTGATCTTCTCATCTCAGTTCTTGTATTTTTAGCAGAAATGGGGTTTTACCATGTTCCCCAGGCTGGTCTCGAACTCTTGCACTCAAGTGATCCTCTCGCCTCAGCCTGCCAAAGTGTTGGGGTTACAGGCGTGAGCCACCGTGCCCAGCCAATCCTACTTTTTAACAACAAGGGTAAATTATATAATACTTTTACGCATTTCATAATTTGTGTGCTTTCCATACATTATTTCTTTTAATGTTTCCAACAACTCTAGGAGATAGATCATTTTACAGATAGAAAACCTGGGGTGATAAGAAATTAAACAACTTGCCTCATGTCGCAAAGGAAAAAGCTTGAGATAGAATCAAAGCATATCACAACTCCCAACTCTGTGTTTTCTCATTACTCTACAGGCAGCACCTACACTTGTTAAAGAACAAATGTCCAAGATCTGATTCCCCAACAGCCTAGTTAGGAGACAATATCTTGCAGCAGCAAGTTCCATATGACCTTTACTTGCAATATCAGGTAAAAGTCAAATGCATAACATTAAATAACAACCCACTGAAGATAATTAGCTAAACCAATGATTCTCAGCTCAGACTGCACATCATAGACTCTAGGGTGGAGCTTGATACTCTGGGTTTTATAAAAGTGTCATGGTGGCCGGGCGCGGTGGCTCACGCCTGTAATCCCAGCACTTTGGGAGGCCGACACAGTTGGATCACAAGGTCAGGAGATCGAGACCATCCTGGCTCACACAGCGAAACCGCGTCTCTACTAAAAGTACAAACAATTAGCCGGGTGTGGTGGCGGGGGCCTGTAGTCCCAGCTACTCGGGAGGCTGAGGCGGGAGAATGGCGTGAACCCAGGAGGCGGAGCTTGCAGTGAGCGGAGATCCGACCACTGCACTCCAGCCTGGACGACAGAGTGAGACTCCATCTCAACAACAACAACGAAAAAAATGTCGGGCGGGGGAAAAGAGGATTCTGATGTGCAGCCATAATTTAAAATTTCTAAGATAAACTACTATCATCTTAGCATGTAGCCTTCACATGGTGTAACGTGAAGAATTAGAATTTGGAAATCTGAAAAAATAAATGACATGCTACAATGTGGATGAATTCTGAAAATTATGCTAAGCAAAAGAAGCCATTTACAAAGGACCACATATTACATAATTTCATTTATAGGAAATGTTCCAAATAGGCAAATCTATAGAGACAGAAAGTAGACTTGTGATTGCCTAGGGCTGGGGAATTTGGGTAACATAGGGTGATGGTTAAGAGGTTTGGGTTACTTTTTGGAGTAATGAAAACGTTCTAAAGTTGATTGTGGTGACAGATGCACAGGGCTGTGAATATACTAAAGCCCATTGTATACTTCAAGTGAGTGAATTGTATGCTATGTGAATTTAATATCATTAAAGCCTTTTAAGTGAATGAATTGAATGTCTAGATAATCCCCTGTTAACCATTTCTCTCTCCCTACTTTTTGATAAAAGCTGGATTTTTGCATTAATTCATTCATTCGGTAAATATTTACTGACCACCTTCTATATGACAAGCTCTGTTCTAGGAGTTGAGGATAACAGCAAAGACAAGAGTGCTGTTCTCATGGAACTTATATTCTACGGGGGAGAGGGCAACAATAACAAGTAAATAAATTAAGAGAATAATTTCAGATTCTTATACAAAGCAAAGGAAATAAAACTAGGTGAAGTGATAGTTTGAACAGGGGTGGAGGCTACTTTGGATGCGGGTAATCAGTAAAGCTGTCTTTGAGGAGGTGAACTTGAGTTAAGAATGACAAGAAGTAGCAACTCATGCAAAGATCTGGGGACTGAATTACCCAGCAAGGACAAACACCTTGGGGCAGTACCAAGACTGACGTCTTCAAAGAATGGCAAGAAGACCAGAATGGCTGGTGCAAAGTGAGCAAAGGGAAAGTAAGAGCTAAGTTTGAGAGGTTGGCAGGAACCAGATCACATAGGGGAAGTAGTTCAGGTGACTACCTAATATGTATCTGAACCTCTGAGAGTGAAAGAGGGTGTTTTACTAATTACATAGGACATAGGGACAAAAGTTACACACCAGGGGCTATGCCAGGCAAACTAGGACTTCTGCTCACCCTACCTAAATACCAAGATTTTACCCTAAAATGCAATGGAAACCATTAGCAGGTATCAAGCTGGATTACTGAGAGTGTGAAATTATCCCCTCTAAGGGGTCCCCAGAGCTGATTCTCAATTAGGGAGATTAAAGATGGAAATGGTACGGGCAGGTGGCAGGTTTGGCATCTATTATGAAATCTAGCGGCGCCTACTGCTACCACACCACATGGGGGTGGTTTGCAGGAGTCCCTGTCCTTCAGCATCTTAGGGTCAGTTCTAGTACATGAAAAATGTTCTGTTCAGTCCCCAGGGTTCCATGATATACGGCACACCAGGAATCATTTTGGCTTGGAAAATTTTCAAAGCAGGTGTTGCCAGACATCCACTCTAACCATAGAAAAGCTTCAAAAACGTTCTCAAGCTTCATCCGACCCCAAGCATGGGAATTCTGTTGCTTCCCAGGGGGCTAACAAGGAAGAGTGAGCTATAAAATGCATTCCCAATTAACCGCTTGGAATTGTGTAACAGGCTTACTGAGTTTGGGAGTTTGCCTACTAAAAACAATCATTTTCATCTTGTATGGATAATGCTGGAGTATTATTTCTGGCTCTGAGTAGATACCAGGACATTATTAAGTAAATGAAAAACACATAGCAACAACCCTACAATTTCACCCATAAAATCTGCTTCAGATACAGTGTCTGGGAAAGAATGGAGGAATTACATTCCAAGAAGCATTTTGAAGACTCCTAAAACTCTTCTTGAAGGCAGATCAATAATAGCTACAATTTATTGAGTGCTTACTATGCTCCAGGCATTATACTAGATAACTTGCTTGCTTTACCTAATTGTAATCCATTACCACAAACTTGCAAGGTATCTGTGCTATTCCCATTTTATTGATGAGGAAACCAAGTCCCTAAGAGGTTAAGTCATTTTCCCAAATTCATATCCATAATAAACCTTAAACTTAAGTCTGAAAATGAGTCCATGTTAACTCCCAAATGCCCTGACTCATTCCCCTGATAAAGTAAAACATACTTTTTTATATAAACATGTAAATGTTCCATGTGTTAGCATCTTTTAAAAACTCAATCATGTATATAAAAATTCAAATCGTATAGAATAAATTGGGAGTTATTGTTAACATTTCAGTGGGTTTTAGTTCACTGTTCTTTTTTAAATAGCAACCTCCCAGGTGCCTTAATGATTTGCTTTACAAGTTTTCAGTTTACATACAGCTATTCAGGAATGTATCTTCTGAACTCATTCCATAGCATATCTATTTTTGTGTTTCCTTAGACCCCACCCCCTTTGCATAAAACATTTATATACTCAAGTAGTTACCATATAAATCCTAGAGCTTTGGCAAATATGCTAAACTGTCTTTAAACATTATTATTAATGGTGGCCTGTGGCATAGGCCTTTACTCAATAAGTCCTCCCTTGCCCTTAAGGCACATCCAAACTTCTTAGCCTGGTTTCCAAGGCCCTTCACACTCTCTCCATGTGCTTCTCAATCCTAGCTACCTGCTGCAATCACCTTGGGGCCTATTAGGTAAAGGGAGGAGCTGCCATTTTGGGAAATCAGACAGGCAGGTGGCACAGAGGGCATCCTACTGTATTCAAAGGCCACCCCCCACCACACAGAGACCAGTTAGGTCAGACTGAGGATGGGGCCTGGGCATATCTTTATTTTTTATGTGTTTGCTGGTTGTTTATTTAATCTTTCTCAATGTTGCTAATGTGCAGCCAGGTTTGAAAACCTGTACTCCCTGCTCACCCTCCAGCCTGGTTTACTGCACTTGCTTTTCCTGCTCAAAGCTCCAGCTCTCCAATGTGCTCACACCTTTAGGCTCTGGATGACATGGTCCCTCTGGCTGGAATACTTTCTTCTACTAGCCTCTCACATGCCCCTCTAACTGCTGCTCATCTCTTTCCAGGAAGGTTTCCCTAATCCCTACCAAATAGGTGAGAACAGTTTCCAAAGCACCCTAGACTCAACCCACAAAGTGCTTATGAAACTGCACTGCAATTGCCTGTTGAACCTGCTCCCCTTCTTCCCCATGGTCTCCTTGAGGACAAGGTTTGTATGCATTGAGCTTTGTGTTCCTGGAACCTGGTTCCATGCCTTGGCACATATTACATGCTCAATGCATATTTCTCAAGTGAGTGAATTAGTGAATGAATTCTATTTCTCAGTTTGAAAGAGCTTGCTAGTTGATGGGAAATGCCTGTAAAACACTGCTGGATGTGTCGAATGCTTCCAGAAGTTCACAGAACATGCACTCAAGGGAAGATATTACTCCCTCAGCTTGTTCATACACATTCCTCATCCCTTGATTTGTTTTTAGCAACTTCTTGTAGTATCATTCACAGACAACGGTGTTGTTTTAGAATTTAAAGTAATATTTATTAAGCAGTCCTACACCTAAATCCATCCTTATTTCATTGATTAACCAACCTTTTTCTGTGCAGAGATGTCTGCACTCTCTAGTAGCCTGGTTGTGAAGATGTCCTTGGAGTAACCTTAAGAAAGAAATGTGGAAATGCCATCTTTATAACATGACTTTGTATTATCTGTGAGTATGGACAGAAACATATTTTGGTGAGTTTTCCCCCAAATAAAAATAGATGTCTTATTTTTTCTTTTTTAAATTAGTAATTCACTAATAATCAAAGAAAAAAATCATTATCATTTTTTGTTTATATCCTTTAAAACTTTTCGTCATTTTTACCCTTTTTTTCACATGGGTTATATTTTCCTATGTTAACAAATGCAGATTTCCATCATCATTTTTAATGCCTGTGAGTAATTTGTGGTGTAGTTATTGAACTAACAACTATTGGCAGTCATTTAGATTGGATGAAGTTTCTCTTATAAACAATGCTTTCAGAAATACCTTTATATGCCCATTTTTATGACTTTATCAAAGTATTCTCTTAAAATAAATGTCCAGAAGTGGAATTTCTGATCCAAGGAGCATAGATGTCTTGAAATCTTTTTACTACATTTCTAATAGAATATATTAGACCAGCTTTTATCACTATCAAAAGTTTATAAAAATATGTTTCCCAATTTTCCTGTGAACATCGAGTATTTTTAATATTTGTTCATTTCACAAGAGAAAATATCTATTGCTGTTTTAATTTGCAATTATTTGATTATTCATGGGTTTTAATATCATTTTGTGTATTTTTTGGCCATTTGTATTTTTCTATTGCCATGTTCACATTTCTTATTAATTTATAGGAGCTCTTTATATATTAGGGATATAATCTCCTCATCATATATTGTCAATGTCTTTCTTCTCCTTATCTTTTACTTTTGTTTATGGCATGTGTTTTTCTTGTACTATGGTTTTGTTTTTAATGTAGTTAAATTATCAGTCTTTTTCTTTCTGTTTCTAGCTTTGATGGCATACAAATTTAGTGTTTTGTGTAGTTTATGAGATTTAAGATAGATTGCTCATTTTGTCAGAAATTAAATGTCACCTGGAAATGAAATTAAACTTTTGAAAGTATTTTTAGAGAATTTATTACATAACCATAGCCCTTATCATAACTAAAAAAAAATTCCTTAATAATGAGTAAAGTTAACATATCAACATTTTTGAAAAAAAATCAATCTTTTTAAAATCCTGTCTGTGCCAATTAGTAAGTGATATTTTGTCTATTCTATATTTACTACCTGAAATAAAATAATCCCAATAGAAAACCTAATTTGGCCAGAAAATGATTTTACAAGCTGTTGCTGAATATGGATACAAGTATCACAGCTTCAAACTGTGAGGAGAGATCAAGCCAGAGCTTAGCTGGAAATGTTCTGATAATGACCACACATGGGATAAAACAACTGAAAAGAATTCACTTGCGTTGGTATTTAAAGCATTCTACAAAGGTTTCTCTTTCCTTTCCTGGAGATGCTACTTAGGAACCCCAAAGTTCATGAAAAATGGTGTGATGATAATGCCCCAGCCTACTGATGTCCTGCACCCACACCCACACCACCCATTGAGGAGGATTCGTTTAAGTTCAGGTTGGGCATAAATAGCTGATATTTGGTCCTAGAGGCTCTCTTTTTACATATTGTTAATCAAGACCCACTAGTCAGGAGAGTAAACTTGACTTTAAAACATCTAAACTCCTCCTGATTTCTTAAAGCTTTTCAGCTCCCTTTAAATTTTGCAACAAAATAGTCTTCTCAAAATTCTCAATTTCATAAAAAATGGACTTATGAAAACCAATAGCAACTTTAAATTTTCTGTTTTACATCAATAAAATTAACAGTAATAGTCATAATGAAATAATTCTGGAAGCATGAGCCAAAGGAACCCCTAACAAAAACAGCTTTGCAAAAATAAACCTTCATTTTAATATTTTGAAAATACAAAATAAATATAGCTGCCTTCTCATTCTTTGTATCCTACTATTAAGTGCTATTTTAAAAACAAACAAACTTTAACACTTAACAGATCATCTCATATTCACCACTTTCACAGCTGCACCCTCACGTAAGGAAGAAAAAAATGCCTGGCAAACCCTCTCATATTGGTCAGTGACTGTCAAATGAGAGGGAGTGCTGGGCCAGGGGATATGGAGCATCCATAAAAAAATAATAATAAAGTCACTATCTCCAAAGACTTGTTATCCTTAAGGAGGGGTAGAGAGACATCAACGAGAAATAACTCAATATTTACACAATAGAAAATACAACTAAGGCAAAATTCTATGGTTCAGAAAGAAGAGATTAAGTTTAGGTTGTGCATAAATAGCTCAGTGGAGAGCATGGAAATAGAGCTAGATGTTAAAGAATGGGTTGGCAAAAAGTAGGGAGAAATGCTGTCTAAGTAGACATGAAGGCAACAGCTTCGACAAGAACAGCAAGGTAGAAATGCGCATGGTAGAAATGGCACCTATGGGAAACAACGAGCAAAATATGGTCAGGTTTGGGAAGCCATAGAATGCTTGATTGCAGAAAGGAAAGACAAAAGGTATCCCGTAGGGGAAGGAGTAGAAAAGAAGGCAGGGAGGTCGCAAAGAGAGGCTTGAAGACCAGCTCAAGAGGTTTCTTTAGGGATGAGTATGCTGTCCGCACCCCATGTTCCAGCTTCCCAGAGTCAAAAATGGAAAGTTGTTTTAAATAATAAGAGTCGCTTAGAGTCAAGGGGTCAGGGGAAAGGCTATAGGTTGGTGCTACAATATTGTGCGTTTCTCCCCTAAGCCCCTGCCCACATCATACCTGGACTATTACCTTCTCCAGAGAAGGCAGTGAAAGATAATTTTAGAACAAGTAAATGAACAAACACATGAGTAGAATAAGCTAATGAGCAAACAAGCATGAGAATTATTTGCAGGGGCTTATTATATCTAGACACAAACTACAGGGGGCTTCAGGAGAGGAAGGGAGAAAATGGTGGGAGAAAGGAAAACCAGCAATAAACTGCTGCAGAAAATCAATTATAAAATGATAAGGACCAAGATTTAGGAGGTAGACATAGGACTAAAATCACAGACATTTATTTGAGAAAATTATGGTGAGTCATTCAGTGATTTTAACTCATTGCTATTCCCATTTAACAGCCAGGTCAAGTTTAAATGGTCTGATCAACTATGATACTCATTCATTCACATGGAAGATATCCACTGAACACGAGGCATTTTTCTGGCCCTAGGGGCCAAAGTGAATTTCAAATTTATTTTCCTCAGATTTCTGACTGGTCACATAAAGCCTTGGACCCTGACAGCCTAACAACTCAACTCATGTGCAATTGTCCATTATCACAATCATCCTCCCTGATTACCAACATAACCTGGCATTCATGAGGAGAAAGGTTTGAAAGAGTGAATTTTAAGGCGGAGCAGCATCAAGACAGTCCCAACTGTGTATCTATCGGAAACATTAAACAAGCAATTAAGCACTTCATCTCCAGTCATTCCACATTATTTTTCCAGGTGAGACAGCATCCCAACCAGATATAATGTTGCATTAGGAAGCATGAATTCAGCTGTGATTTTTAAGACAACAAAAAATTTGTATAGCAATTATATATGGATCATGAGTCAAAAATTCTCTAAATCCAAATTTGAACATATAGTTTAAATTTGATGCTCTTTCTACCATTTAACTCTGCTTCCAGGCTCTACCAGTCAATGTCATCCTAAACATCTGCATCAAAGTTAGCCTTCATAAAACATCATTCAGCAAATTGCTCCTCAGGGGAGTAAAGTTCCTCCCTCCATCCCCTACCCTCTTTCCTCTTTTCCTTTCCTTTCCTGTCTATGGAGTGCCTACATCAGCCATAGTCCTAGGTACTGGAACCCCCACAATGAACAAATCAGATATAGTCCATGCTTTCATGGAGTTGATCGTCATCAGAATGTCCCCTTGACTAGAGCCAGTCATTGCAAGCCCTCCAAAGTCAATCCCTGACCTCCCCAGGCTTATCTCGTGATTGCGCCCCCACACCACTCAAACTTCCAAATCACAGCAACAGAACAGCATGTTAAACTTCGAATTCCTGGAGTTTGTGTTTGTCTCCTGACACTTGGGGTTTCACTCCCCGCTTATCATGCTGCTCCCTAAGGTGACACAGTCTGATCTGCATTTCAATTCTGACTATGTTTTTCAAGCTGTGGTATCTTGAACAAGTTACTTAATCTCTGGGAGCTTCAATTTCCTCATCAAGTAAATGAAAATAATATCTACATATCAGGGATGTTGAAAAGATTAAATGAGATAGTGAGTATGAAAACATCCAATAGTTGGTGATGAGTTTCTCCTACCACCCCCGTGACAAACGAGCACACTTTTCAAATTCCCAGAGCATGATTACACCACCACACTTTTGAGCCACTTTCTATTATCAATCTTTTTTGTGTCTGTCTTCACACCCTACTTAGGATCAGAGAATGTGACAAACTTCCTTACCGCTTCCTGATACCTGACACAGTGTCTGACACATTATTGTTCATATTGGGAGGAAGGGTGGAGCTGCTTAATGATCCTTGATGCCTAACAGTTGGCATTAGTAGTTTAGAGATGTTGCTGAATTTGGAGACTCATCTAACATTCAGGTTGTTCTCCTGAGCTTTAGACACGAAAGCAGATGGAAAGTTTTCTCAGAGTGATTTGCTCCTTTTATTTCTGTTGTTAGCCAGTTTAAGTCCAAATGCAGTCACTAAAAATATTCATATTCAAATATTATTATCCTCTTAATGTCACATTGCTCTCCATACTCAATGACTATGGATCATTTTTAAAGACCAAACCAAAGGGAGTATTTGTACAGTACAACAATAGGCCCTCAGAATAGGAAAACAAGGGGAAAGTTAAAAAGTTAACGAAGGCTAGGTGCGGTGGCTCATGCCTGTAATCCCAGCACTTTGGGAGGCCGAGATGGGTGGATCACCTGAGGTTGGGAGTTCAAGACCAGCCTGACCAACATGGAGAAACCCATCTCTACTAAAAATACAAAATTAGCTGGGTGTGGTGGTGCATGCCTGTAGTCCCAGCTACTCGAGAGGCTGAGGCAGGAGAATCCTGTGAACCCAGGAGGCGGAGATTACGCCATTGCACTCAAGTCTGGTCAACAAGAGCAAAACTCTATCTCAAAAAATAAAGATAATGAATAGTCAGTCCAATTCTACCATCCTTCATTTCAGCTAGCATTCTAAGGCAGTAATTCAGCAACCTCACAAGAATGAGAATTGCAAGCCTGTGATTTTGAAGAAATAACTGAGGGTAAAGAATTTACTTTTCTAGGCCATTCCATTGCCAAACTTGTTCTCAAGCAAGTGCAACTTCAGGACACCTTCTAGGAACCTTCCTCAAGAAGCTTCAGCCCACTTTACGAATCACTGTGCAGCCAATAGCCCCCTCTTCTGCAGGAATCATTTATAGTTCCCTAAATCAAGGAACATCCACTGTTTAATAAAACTTTCTCCTGAATTATAACAGAAGTCATAGCTGACTTCATCTAGACTAGGCGTCAGCAACACAAAGCCTTCATTGGCCTCCACCTATGATTTCAGAGAGGACAGGAGCCTTGGTGCTCGGGTACCCAGCCTGATGCCTCACTGTTGCCCAAGATGGTTCTCTCCCAGTGCCAGAAATCTGAAGATAACCCACTGCAGAAACAACCTCCCTACTGATGTCAAGCTCAGGGGGCATCTTGTTCCTGCTCTGATGAAAGAACATAACCATTTTCCAAGAGACTGAAAATGACCAAAGGGAATCAACTAAAACAAACATTTATTCACCTTCTATATAAACTCATTCTGAGTTGCAATTGCTCCATGTGGAAAGAAACCAGGGTTTTCCCAACAGGAAATTCAGACGGACTAGGAAGGTGGCACGGATGAAGAGACTAACGGGTTGGCAAGATTCTTGGGACACATTTGGATGCAATTGCCCATTCTTTTTGTTTTTCCAGGAAAAGCTCCAGCAACAGGGAAGAAACCTCTTCTTGCCCCTTCCAGCAAATTCTCCTTGTAACCCACTGTACCTCCCTAGAGACATTTAGAGACCGACATTCATTTAATTGCTTAAAAAGTCCAAACCAAACCAGAGTCACTGGAGCTTAGCCCACTGTTTGTTGGCTGTCTGCAGATTTACAATTTAGCACCATGTGGATCTTCCGAGCCAAAGTGTTAGAAATCTAAGGGGCTCATTCTATGCCACAAAATACAATGGGCAAGAGCAGGAAAAGCTTCAAAGTCCCCAGAAGGCATCAAACCCAATTACATTGCAACACGTGTGCAGCCCTTTAAGCTACTCATTAACATTTGGAAAATTCTTCTGGTAAATGTCTTCATATCCAATTTAGCCTTCTTTCCCCTACTCTCCACCACCCTCATTTCATAGAGGCAGCAGTAATGAGCTATATAAATGTAACTCTTTAAACGAAAAATGTCATCACTTAAAAATACAAGAGAGCAGTACATGTTGTGTATGTCTACAAACTGCAGTTGCTGTCTGTTAGAGTTTGTAGCAACTTTTAAATCTGTCATCACGGCATGAATTTCATACTAAGCTCCTTCCCAGTGCTAGAGCCAGGAAGCAAAAGGGGAACAGGCTGTGTCATTTATGGGCAGACTGGTATTGGGTCAAGTGTGACATCACACTCTGCTCAGGCCATAACGAGGTGAAAAAGCGAGACTGCAACAACGTGGCACTTTGTTTACTGGGAAAATTTAAGTGGGTCTGTGTTTTGACTTAGGATAAAACTGAAACAAAGGACATGGATCACGGATTTTTTTTTTTTTTCTTGTGGCCCAGGCTGGAGTGCAAAGGCACAATATCGGCTCACTGCAACCTCCACCTCCCAGGTTCACGTGATTTTCCAGCCTCAGCCTCCCAGATAGCTGGGATTACAGGTGCCCGTCACCACATCCAGCTAATTTTTTTTGTATTTTTAGTAGAGACAGGGTTTCACCATGTTGGCAAGTCTGGTCTTGAACTGCTGACCTCAGGTGATCCACCCAGCTTGGCCTCCCAAAGTGCTGGGATTACAGGCGTGAGCCCAGGCAGATCACAGATTTTTAACAGCTCCAAACAGAGGAAAAAGGAAAAAGAGGAGAGATGTTTAGAAATTAGTAAAACACACAGAGCCAAAGGATCAAAACAGGCTCCAAGCAGGCTGGTCTCTTGGCATTTTTACTAGACACATTGTTCACTCAAAATATCAGCACATCAGCCTACAGTCTAATTTTTCTTTCCTTCCCATGGTTAATATGTAATCAGGGAGGATAAACTAGACCTAAAATGGGTGTGTGCATGTATGTATATTTTTTAAAAATATAGATGACATGTTTAATACTCTGGCAGTCTTGATCAAAAATTTTGTATTCAAAGGTGGCAGGAATACAACCCCACATATCATATTTCCTCAAGCCTCTCTTCATCTACATTGATATTGGATACCATGATCAATTTCTATTTCTCCATATAATTACCTATATCAACACATGAATTTATAAAGAAGCCAAAAGTACAACATTAAGATATATATGGCAAATAAGACAGGGTGAAAAAACTTTCAAGACCCAACTTTAAGGCTGGTTGGTGGCTCACATCTATACTCGCAGCACTTTGGGAAGCCCAGGTGGGAGGGTCATTTGAGCCCAGGAGTTTGAGAGCAGCCTGAGCAACACACCAAGATCCCATGTCTAAAAAAATTTTTTACATTAGTCAGGCATGGTAGTGCATGCCTGTAGTCCCAGCACTTTGGGAAGCAGAAGTAGGAGTTTCGCTTGAGGACAGGAGTTTGAGGTTGCAGTGATATTGTCACCTGGGCAACACAGCAAGGTCCTGTCTCTGCAAAAAAAAAAAAAAAATAGTAAAATTTTATTTTACACTTTTATGTATTTATTACATCTAATGTGAGCTCCATTCTCAAGGAGTACATGGTCTATAGGGAACTTTTATAAACTAATTATATGACAAGGCAGAGTGAAATCAGTACAGGTGCTAATGGCAACCCAGAAGAAGCCATTAAATCCACCTAAAATTATTTTATCTTCTGCAGAAAGAATTTCTACTCCAAAGTAGCTTCTTTTCCTGCATATCAATACAGCAAAAGGTTCGAGACATTCCCATTGGGAGGAGCCAAACACTTACAGAAGGTAAGTCCCTACTTCAGTAAGAAAGTCATAAAGCTTCACACCTTCAAAGTTCCATAGAATTCTGTGGAGGAGTTTATTTTTCAAATTATTCTGAATAGTTCTACTTCATTTGAGAGAGAAATTTATTCTAAGAGAAAATCTCCCATTGTAGAACTAAAAGTCTACAATTACCCTTGTGTTCCTAATTTTCTCAGCTCGAATCAGACTCTCCAGTAGCATTGGGCTGAAATTTTACCAATTTTTCCCCTTTATGGAAATATTGGTTTCTTTCTACAAGCCCAATCGCAAGCCCAATATTAATTGGACCTATGCTTTTTTCCTAATTATGGCCCTATTAGAAACCCTGCCCATCTCCATGGTGATCACATCGCTCTTCATTGGCTGTAAGTTAACCCCTGTTTTGCTGTTTTCCACCTGGTATAGATGCCATTTGACCTACCCAGATGCTTAGACTACTGATCTTTCATTCTCTGTCAATAGGGTAACTGGACTGCTTGATTTTTCAAATAATCAGAATAATAAAGTGGTTAAGGGTGTAATCCCTAGAATTTTTTTTTTTAAAGTCTAATCTCAACTCTACCACGTTCATCTGTGTTACCTTTGACAAATTATTTTACCCCTCTGAGCCTTAGTCTACTCACCCAGAAAATGAGAAGAATGAAACACCTTGAGTGAAACCGTTGTGAAGATTAAATGGCATGTGAAGTACTTAGTACAACTGCAGCTCACGGTGAACATTAAATCAGTTAGTTGTTGATGAAATAATTATATAATGAAGAGAAGATGGTAATAACAATTATATGATAATCATGTATTATAATCATTCTTGGTAGAAGCTCATGGGGTAACATTATCCAAAACCCCAGTCTTTTCTTTAGTTAATTCTATTTTAAGACCCCAGTATCTTCAATCTTTCTACCTGTAGGGAAAAATAGTGGAGAAGGAGAAAGACAATGGAAACAAAATACAGAGACAGCCAATCAGTCAGCAAAGCCCCCACCCCATGTGCATACAATCAGCACCAGCTGTAGTCCAATTAAACTTAATCTAGTCACATGCTCATGTGCTCCTCAGAAATTAGAGAAAATCAATTCAAATGCTAATGAGAAAGTCCATAATTTATTATCTGCTGAGGAATGCATGTTACATTAATTTTAACTGTAAACAATTATTTTTATTGCAAGATTAATTACCCTATCTTATACAACTTCCTTTTTTCATATTCTTTTAAGGAATTAGTTTTCAGTTGCTGTTTTGTGGCTCTGTCACAGTTCTTTAGCTTGAGAAAAGTATAATTAATTTACGGATGCTGCAAATGTTGTTTTCTATTCTTCTGCCAAAAGAAAAGTGGGATAAATGGCTAGGTCAAGCATGGAGAAAAATAGCTACAGCTTCTGGCCAGGATGAAAAGACATTAGAACTCAAAATGGAAGTTGGGGGAAACCATACAGAATTAAAAACTTGGGTTAATGTTGGTCAATCCTGACCATAACATTTCCCAAAGGCTTCAACAAGCAAATCCAATCTCAAAATTCTTTCAAATTCTCTGAAAGTCAGCAAGAACTGCATGAGCTAATCTTTTCAGAGCAAGAAAGAGACTAATCATTTTTTTTCTTAAAATAGCATCAAGGCCTGAATGTGTACATTTTGGTTGGAGTAACTGTTCCTTTGAGCAATCAGAAAGGAATGAAATTTGTACTGTCAGAATTCTGCTCCCTTGACAAAGCTGCCCTCACCCTGACTTGGCTCCCAAGGTGAATGAATATTCAATACAGTCACTTGTGAAAACTTATTCTTAAACCAATCACTTCTCAATATGGAGAATAGGATTTTAGGCAGTTGCTAGCACTCATAGGGTTGACAGTGAGTATTCTGTTATTTCCAATGAATCATTTACTTGATTCTTATGCTTTCTAAAAGTTAGAGGTCCATTTCCTTTATGGACACAACAAGGCTTAGCATTTTAAAGGTAAATATTTACGAAATACCAAATCCATTAATTGACTTGTTGGCACTTTCTTAAACTTCCAAGTGAGAGCAATTGCAAGTCATCTATTAAAATTAAATAAGTCTAAATTAAATCAATAAGCCTAGCTGTTGATTTCAGTGGGAATTTGGTTAGAAAATAGGGAAGAGAATTGAGCCTAGGGAAGGTTCAACTGCTAATTACTTGTAAAAGTTTAGACTTAAAGAATAATAAGCATTTAACCCAGGAATAGAAATAGAGGAAGAAGTGTTGGTTCCAAAGGTCCCAGGCCACACCCTTAGAGACAGGTTCAGTTATGACTTCCTGTCAAGGGGATTAAATTCTAGTTCATCCTAATGTGTTTCAAACTAGTCCTCTTAGAACAATGGCCTGGGAGGCCATCAGGCACATATATAACAATCAGCTGGCCAGGATTAGGTAGGATGAAAAATAATCTTTCCTATGAGCAACAAGCTCTCAGCACTCCACACTGTAAATTTAAACCAAAAGGAAGGGGGTGAGGGTTGTTCTTTTTGCATGATTTTGTGATTTTTATTGAATATTTTGGCAAGTTCCTACCAGGAGAGCATATGCTACTTATCAGAATCACATACAGCAGCTACAAAAACTAGAAAGTGGTTGGAAGGGACAGACCGTGGTGACATAGGTTACACCTGGTTTTAATTTGATTGTCAGATGTCATAAAGGTGGACTTATAAGATTAAACCTCATTTCTGCTCTAAACCTATAGGGAATTATTACTGATTTATTTTAGCAAAGGATGTTTCATGCTCGTGATTTCCATTCCAATTTCTCTCCTTAATAAAATAAGATATCACGTGTCAAGCTACATTGTAGTGAATTATTTCAACAACCCAAAGCCATTCAACTCTGCTTGAAAATTTGTTGTAAAGCCAAGATCTGTCACAAAGCATTTAGATTAGTTGCCCCTGGAAAACCCTGCTACTATCAGGCAAACTGATGGGCAGCACATAAGAAAACCATGAAGGATTGCCATGCTTTGCACACCAGAGAACCCTTTGGTTCAATACACATCAGTGTTCTATGACCCCTTGAATTACTCAGTGCCTGGATTTAAGTTCCTCTATTTTTTTTTTTTTAACTAGACCAAAACAATCTTATTATGGGCCATACCTGTGGTAAGTTTTATAAGAGTTTCAGCTTTCCCAAGCTGTAAACCTCTGCATCAAAGTTCCACAAAATACATGGGAAAGGGCCTTTATTAATTTTTGAGACTTCATATAATAAATGTTTGCATCTTATTAAAGCCCCTGACTGAGGAAGCACAGGAAAGGCAGGCATTCAAAATCCAAGCTACAGGTTTGCTTTTTGAAAGTTTGTCTTGCTCTGGGTCTGTTTCCCTACAGTCCAGAGCAGGGGGAACACTCAAGTGAACCTTCCTCCTACGTAGGGTGACTGGGGACATCCCTAACTGTAACCAATTACAGATGAATTTCACACCTCTCAAACCAATGTGCTTTAAAAGGGAACTACCTTGGGGGGAGTCTACAGATCATACATGTGGTGAATGAGCCTGAGGACCCCCATCTGCAAGCACGTATGCATTCTATATGTAATGTCCTACTCTCTAGTACTCTTCAAGACAGGTTCTCTTCTTTACAGTAAATACATGTGGAATGGCCTGCAGAACCTCAGGATTTCATTTCCTCAGTATTGTTGTGTATATGAATAAAAAGGAATTAGGAGAAACACAGAGATACTGTGTGAAGCTTCCTCCTTACACTGTTTCTTTGACTATTGGGAGATAGGAAGCCCCAGACATCTCACTAGAATTATCTTTAATTATTTCCATCAGAGAAAGTCAGTCTTTAAAAGGACAGTGATTTGGATCTGGTTCAAGTAAGCATCTTTAGATCCTCAGCTCTCCTGAGCTTCACCAATCTCTGGTCATACCGGGTCATTCAAGGGTTCTCATAAAGCTGTGTTTTGGCAGCAGTACGTGGTCAATCACTTCCCTGCCTGGCTCCAGCCTCTGTCGGTGGAGAAGCTGCTGGACTTTCACCTCCAGACCTAGGCCTGTCAAGGTTCTAAACAGACTCCCAAGGGGTCAATGGGTAGAATTCAGGATGTCTGTGGACTTAGGTGAGAAAAAATTATTTTCACTAAATTCTAACTAGATTTACTATTTCCTCCAGCCTGGGCAGTGGGACCCCATCTCTAAAAACATTTTTTTTTAATTAGCTGGGTGTGGTGGTACATGCCTACAGTCCCAGCTACTTGGGAAGCTGAGGCAGGAGGATTGCTTGAGCCCAAGAAGTTGAGGCTACAGTGTGCCATGATCAAGGTACTTCAGCCTGGGTGACAGAGTGAGACCCTGTGTCAAAAATAAATAAATAAATAAATTTACTATTTCCTTAAATTGTGAACATAGACAACAAACCAGAGTAGAATTAGTACACCTAGGACTTACATAAACCATATCTATTTTCATGTCACCATTATTGTTGTAGATATCTCAAAATACCATTTACTTTGAAATTATCGCTACTTCAAAATTCTAGTAGTTATTAAATTTGTTGCTAGCTTTTATTATTAATCTATTAATATATATGTTTACTATATCACAATTTTGGAATATTTTGATAACTATGTCATAATTAGTTGTATAATTACATTGAGGTTTATAATTTGCTATGCTAGGTATTTGTTATTCTAGATATTTTATATTGCACATTAAAAACACTTTTCTGAGAAAGGCTTTATTAGCTTCATTAGACTTCTAAAGAAGCCACACAAAAAAAGGCAGACACACAAAAAAACGATGAAGAACTCTGACTCTAACATGACTGGAATTCATATCTGGCCATTATCACATAACCCAGTTCCTAAAAATGGTTTCTATTTGGTCCTGTCAAGTACAGTACTACAATGATAGTAGCCCAAACCCTGTTTTCCTGCTTGAATTTCTGTCTTAGGAAACAGTTCATTCTTTATTCCTTCTAGGACTGGATCCTCTGATTCGCTACTCATTCATTCAATAAGTATTTATTGAGGGTCTACTCTGTGTCAGGTACCATGTGATGTTGTAAGGGGGGTGGGGAGCTTGTGCAATACAGTGCAGCAAGAATAATAGAGAAAAGTTCCCTGTTCCAGTAGAGCTAATATTCTAGTGGGAGGATGGATAGATCAAGGATGGATGGATAGAATAGATAGATAGATAGATAGATAGATAGATAGATAGATAGATAGATAGATAGATAGATAGATATTTTTAGTGGTGGCGGTAAGCTATGTAGAAAATTTGAATAAGTTGATGTCATGGAAAGTAACTGGTGGTCATGGACAACATCTCTGAGATTTGGATGACAGAAAGAGCAGTCATGTGATGTCCAGGGAGGAAAATCGTTGGAGTATTTGAGTGATTAGGGAAGACCAGGGAAGTTGAAACCCAGTTCTGAAGTGGATAGCAGTCACAGATGGGGTCAGAGTAGAAAGAAGGGATTACTTCAAGAAGGGCTTCCTAAGTCAGAGTAAGAACTTTGGATTTTATGAAAGTTCTGAGCAGCCATTCACAGATTATAAGCAGCATATTATCATGATTTGATTTACAATTTTAAAAAGATTGTTTTGACTGTAGTAAGCGAATGAGTGAATAGGTTGTACAAATACTAGAATGAAATTGGGGAGTGAAGTAGGAGGCTACTGCAGCAACCTTGCAGGAGATGAGGGCAGCCCAGACCAGGGCAGTAGCAGTGAAGATGGAGAGAGTAATGAATTGGGATGTATATTAGGCTGGGTTGCAACAGGAAGCAGACCACATGCAGAAATTAGGATAATTTGAGTTTAAAAAGTGACAATTCACTAATGTGTGTGCTGAGTATTAGAAAAACCACAAGGGATTGTGCAGTAGCCCAAGGCTGTTACCCCTGCATCCAAAGGGAAAGGGAAGGCAGGCTACCAGAGCCTGGAAGGAAAAAGTATGTAAGACAGCTGCCTCAAGAGCAGCTCTGACCTTCAGGCAGAGAGTACAACTAGCTCAAGCCTATGCTTCTGCTTTGGAAGGCCAGCAGGGGCATAAACATCCCGACCCATGCCCCTCTCCCCACTCCTCACTATTGACCAGAGGGAAAGCAAATCCAATGATTGGTCCATACAGAGTAAAGAAGGATGAGGGGTTGCAGAGGGACAAATGAAAGATATTGGGTACATGATATGTTTGGAGGTCCTGTGGAGATGGCTACTAGGTCGTTCCTGCTAGCCTCCCCTACAGTATTGCCAATGAATGCTAGGCTTCCTGCCTGCTGCCCTACCTGCTCAGAACTCATTCCAGGTCTTGTGCACTCATGAACTGTGGAAGTTATTGCTTTGCATTCCAATTATTTGTTATCCCTTTTCCCCATAAGACTATGAGCTTTTTGAGGATGTCTATTTGCATCTGCTGCTCCCAGGATAATACCTGCATAATGAAAGATCGTGATTAGTGAATGAATGAACAGCCCCTTCCAGGTTCCTGTAAAATTCTGCCACTCCATGTTGGATCTCCTTGACACCAACTCCTAGACAGGTAACAGGTACCTCCATAGTACAAGTTGTGCTGACACACTGGCTCTCCTCCTAGTTCCTCAGATGGGCCCATCACAGGGTTCCTGTCCTACCTCTTGTCTGTCTCTAAGTGTCACTCTCTCCTCTTTTGCCCCCTTATAAACCTAGTTAAGGCTGCCCAGCTATTCTAAGATAATTGCCTGAATTTTTATAGTTTTGCTCAAAGTACTCTCACTTCTCAGAAACAGCAGATATATGGCCTTCCCCTTTAAGCTGTTCTACATCAAATTAGCACTCTTGCCACTGTGTCTTAGAACCTTGGTGAATACACACACATATATATATCAGATATATCTCAAAGCCAATGAGACATGGTCTGTTGCTGCACTCAGTGCTTGAGGATGCTGGTGTTTCATGCTAACATGTGTCATTATATAAACATTACAACAAGATCTCCTTTGGAGATATGAACCTAGCCTCTGCTTTAGCTGATGAAAATAAAATACCAACTATCCAAGTATAAATGACATATTTCTGAAAAGAACAAACTACTTCATACTTATCAACTGCCATATCTCGTCTGTCTAGTATAGTACCATGCACAACTTTTCAGCTCTGCCTTCAAAATGTGATAAATCTTCCCTCTGGGGCAAAGAGTGCATCTCTGTATTTATCCAGAGAAAGAATTTAACTCTTGTCTACATGTTTTTAAAAAGGGAGCGGGGGGAGAAGGAGGAAGAAAAAAGTAACAGATTGTGAAGGATTGATTGCTAAAGCAAAAAAATCAATCTTGAGACTTTGATGATTTAACCAGCCACAAAAGCATAGAAATGTATGAGAAAGCCTTGATTGATTTTTAACTCTGTAATCCTTCCCACCCCATCTATTATCCTGTATGGATCATATTAGCCGTCATTATGACTAAGACAAGATAGGACGCTGACATCCGCCTGACATGATATAACTGTAAATGGAATCGGCTTATACACAAAGGCTTTTACCTGGTTATTAATAGTGTTCTCTGTGGGTGATGGACTGGACTGATATTAAAACCTCCCTCGGCTGTGTGGAGCCATTGCAATTTGATTTCAGTCCAAGAAGCAGCTCTTCAAGGTAGTTTTTGCATAGTGCCCTGACAAACTGCTGGAGTATCATTCCTGGATACTCACCCTTTTAAGAGGCTCATAAAATTCTAGGGGCAGATGACATCTTTTTGGCACTGAGGATCCCAAGCCAATACTGCTAAGCTGAAAGACACCAAGTATGTCCACAAATGCCTTGATAACATCCCTAATCTTCATCACCAGCAGTGTGATACAAAGTAGAGGAAGATTTAGGGAATATAGCTTCTCCGGTGACATGCATTGTAGTAAAACACAGATGAATACATACCGAGATATTAATGTCACTTTGTGACTTTGCTTGTTTCATTTACCTTTGATGAATCAATAAAAAAATTTAGATCTTAAGGGCACCGTTTACATTCTCAGCTCTCTGAGGCATCCAGCCACTATTTCATTCCTAACCACGCCAAATATGTTAAGAGGGAATAAATTGGAAACAAATATTAGATGACTTTCCCAATATTACATAGAGATTTAGGAGAAGTTCCAGTTAGAAAATCTAGATTTTCCTTCCCTTATTCAACAAAATTCTTTTACTCAACAAATATTTACTGAACACTTACTATGTGCCAGATATTTTCTAGTGAGTAGAGAAAAAGCATTGAAAAAGTGGATGAAATACCTGTCCTCATGAGCCTTACACTGTCAACCTCAGAACATTGTTGGGGACAATACTGGATATACAGTCATATATTATGTGACCAAGCACCTGTGAACTCAAATAACCTAACAGATTTATCACCCTACGCTAGCCTCCTCCTGTCCTTGAAACCAAACATGGCATCAAATTCTGAGTAACAACCTAAGAGACAAGTGGGCAGCAGGGAATGGGAACACTTTTTATTAAAAACATTAACTTTTTATTTTTGGAAACTTAAAAATATCTTCCCAGTTATAACAAAAATAAATTTGAATATTCCTGAAGAGTTACATTTGGTAATCAGTTGTGAGAATTTAATGAGGTTTTAGATAGACAGATGGATGACAGAGCTTAAAACAGTGCCTGACATACAAGATTTCAATAAATGTAATCAATAAGGAGGAGAATGCTAATGATACATTCAGTCACCTGATGACACGTTGCCATATTCACTCCCTCAATGAAATAGAAGCAGAAATGGTATAGGCATATTCCTATGCTATTTTATGAGTTTCTCCAGGTGCTATGATACTCCCGCCAGTGAGCTGCATTTTCTTGGTCATGTAGTTTCTCCCCGTTGGACCAGCATTGCAGCCAGTGCTTAGCCAGGGCACCCCTCTCTCTTCTGCATCCCCTGACAGTCAGATTCAGGACCTTTGATGTCATTCTCAAGATGAATCTTAGAAGCTACAGAGCACCTGAATCAGGTGAGTCAGCTCACAGACACCAGAATTCAAAGAAAAAATGCCCTGTCCAGAGACAGTCCTAGTTCTCTCTTGACTAGTTCTTTCTTGAAGCTCATCAATGGTCAGCAGGTGCCATAGAGACCAGTGATTTTTAATCCACCTAAGGCTTGAGGGTGGAAGGAAAGGGAAGGCCTTAATATTTCACAACTACCCAGAGAGATACACTGTGTTTCCATCTCATTTACAGTACATTGCCAATTAAACAAATGGTCATTATCTTCATTTATAAGCACCTAAACATAATGTATAATTTAATAATCAGGGTAAGGAAAGTTGTATTTTCCCAATATAGTTTGTGGAGACCAAAGCAACTCCATCTTGGATGCTCATCTTCCATGTTGGCTTCTGATTAAACCCAGCTCTGGGAAGGCCTCTATCTACGATTTCCAGTTTATCTATTGCTCCTTGTATAAGAGCAGGTACTTACTGTAAATCCTGCCCTTAGGCCAAACAGTCTTGATGTTATCACACTTCAATTGTCCTATACATCCTTTCTGAATCACCCTTTCCCTATATCATATAAGCCTTGGGTCTGAGGGGTAATTGTATAGGGATTCACCATCTTGTCTCACTGCCACCTGAGATAGAGACATGGCTTCTGTTCACCAAGTCCCTATTGAATGTTTATTTCTAAGAGACTGGATATGTTAGCTTTTTTTCTGTGGCCTCTCAGCTTCCCTGGCCTTGGGGACGGAGAGGGGTAAGTTTGTTTTAGACTGCCCACTGCAAAACATAGTCACATACAGATTTGATGGTAAACATACGGTGTTAATATATACCTAGACTCCCAAAGGAGTCATAATCACCAATACAATATTACAAGCTCTTCCAGCCCAAAGCCATGATTTTTCTAGAAAGATGGTCGAGATGATTTTTCTAGAAAGATGGTTTTCTAGAAAGGTATTCCCCTGTTGCATTCTTTCAAAGAAATGCATACTTTCCCTTCTCATCCCTCATCATAGTCAATTATGTATGCAAGTGATGACTTCTGCCTTCTCCCTGCCTACTATAAGCTCCCTGAAGGCCCTTTGTTCATTGGCACACAAGGACGTGGCCCAGGACCAGGTACATAGTAGTCACTCAAAGAATAATTTTTGAGTGAAAGAATGAATAAATAAGGGACCAGTTATATATTTGCTTGTTTTCACAGGACCACCCCCACATGTCACTAAAAACAGGTCCTTATTATCTCTCCTTTAGACCTTCTGCTCTGTTAACACCATTAATGCAGATACCGACACTCAGATTAATGAAAGGAAGCAATTTATTGAACTGATATTTGGTGTAGATGTCATTAGCTGCTCTCCTTTGGAGCAACTGCATCAGATTAGACACAGTCTCTCCCTAAGAGCGTGTAGAAAATCATTTAACTGCTTTTCCCCAGCTGTTTATGTGATGCCAACCCCCTGTGAATTGTTGAGTTGGTTCTGAGGCAACTGTGAAGCTTCTATGATTGCTCTTCATTGATGCTGTTTTTGTCTCTTCTGAGAAATATGTACTATAATAAATCATGCTGTTGTGGTTTTATTTTTCATTGTTATTGCTTCCTTTCCTTCCATCTGCATTCAAGATACTAGAAAAGTTCCAATAATGAGACAAGGTCAATAGAGCTCCAAATAACTTGTCAACAGGGTGACACACCTGAAAGGTGGTCTTGGAAACAGAATAAGGGCCTGGTGGGTTTGTGTGGTTTTACAAGTCTATCAGGAAATTAGGAACTTTTAAAGATACTTGGAGTTAGAAAAGTCAGATATATTCATTAGGCAACAAGGCAAGTTTTGAGAGACTCATACATATCCATTACCTTCCCAAGTTTCACCAGCAAATGAGCAACAAATTAGCAGACGGTCTATGAAGTGGATGGCCCAGTTCCCTTCTAGCACCAATGCCACTTTTCCTAGGTTTTCATTCTCAGCTCCATTGATAAGACAGCTATCGAGCCAACACCCTGCAACTCCCCACCCCTTCTGAAATTCATTCCCTCCATTTCTTAGTGATCATCCACTTCAATTCCATACCACAGCCCGACAGACAAGAAGTCTTACAGACACCACTGACCATGCTACTAGGTGACCTATTCCTTTATAACACTTTGAGCTGTTAGAAATGCACCTGGTGCCATGGCATGCGCCCATAGTCCCAGCTACTCAAGAGGCTAAGGCAGGAGGATTGCTTGAGCTGGGGGCAGTGGTGGGGGCGGGGGGAATGGTGGTTAGAATCAAGCCTGGGCAACATAGTGAGATCCTGTCTTTAACAATAACAACAAAAGCAACTGATCAACTGTTCGAAATTTCTGCATGTTATATAGAAATTTTCTTCCTGAAAGCTTTGACTTGTTAGTCCTAGTTATGCCCTTTAGAATTACACAAAATAACCAATCACTCTTTCCAAGTTACCTCCATCTAGGGTTGGATTTCCTTATCTTTTCATAATAAAGCTTATGATTTCTGAACCCTCTCCTTATGAATTACTGTCCAGTTGGAAAATGTCTTACTATTCAGTGGAATCGTTTGTTTCTGAAATTGAAATATCTAGCCACGACATTACATGTAATATCACTAAGAGTCAAAGCCAAAGTATGCTCAGAGACACAGGTGGATGATATTTTCATGCATCAGCCATGAAAAGCTGGCTGGTTGATATTTCTCTGTGTAAAAGCTTCTTCTACTTTTTGAACTTGCATATATCACTTTGGCCTTCTTGACCTTCATTGTTTGGCATTTGTTTCTCCTGAAATACAAATAATAATTAAATAAGCACTTTAAATTGTACACTCTAGTAGATCTTCAAAGACTCTATTTCCCATCTGAGTCTAGTCTTCTGCTTTTGTGCTCATGTGTTCCTGGAGTTTGAGAATTAATACTAACACAATTTGGCAAGTAGGAAAGGAAGGATGCTGTTGAAAATAAAGCTTTCGCCTGGCAATTAATACTAAGGCACAAGCATACATTGAATAAAAATTATTGTTGGGAGGCCGAGGTGGGCGGATCATGAAGTTATGTGATCAAGACCATCCTGCACATGGTGAAACCCCGTCTCTACTAAAATACAAAAAAAAAAAAAAATAGCCGGGTGTGGTTGGTGCACACCTGTAGTCCCCTCTACTTGGGAGTCTGAGGCAAGGGAATTGCTTGAACCCAGGACGTGGAGGTTGCAGTGAGCTGAGATCGTTTCACTGCACTCCAGCCTGGCAACAGAGCAAGACTCTGTCTCAAAAAAAATAAATAAATAAATAAATAATATATATATATTCATTTTTCCCTGAAATTCATAAACCAAGATTAATGGTTCATATAACTAAAATCAATCCCCAAACAAAATTTTTTCTCCTAAACACCACCAGCACACATTAACAGACCACTTCCCTCACCCTATTATCTTTCACTGTTAGCATATTCCAAGTTTCCAGCCAGAAGTCGGAAACACTAAAAGCCTTCCAGGAAGCCTGCGCTATTGAGATTTGCCCAGGCTTGACAGCACCAAGAAGTGACTAGAATAACTGCATCATCCTTGTTTATCACCGGGTGGTTTATTCCTGGCCAAAGCCTGACACAGGTGCTCTCTTTAGCCATAGTGAATGCTGAGTTCACATAGGCAACACGAGCCTCACAGACAGAATGGCCAAGTCAAAGCCCCACAAAGGGAGTGCTATAGAGGTGGGTGCTTTACACTTAACCTAAGCATAAGTGCCTCATAGGAACTGTCTGTTAAATGTATATCCAGAACAGAAAGAGCATCAAGGCATTGGCCGTGAAGGGAGAATCTTGACAAAGGACAGATATTAAGAACTAATAGTATTTATCCATCTCTTATGCTGTGGTTCGTTAAAATTTCCAATTAAAATTCTGAGGGATTAGAATAAATGAATGCAGCAAAATCCTTAGCATCTGCTGCTTTACTAATTTGATTTTTTTCTGCTATCCTTTGACAAAGACCGCCTTCTTGACTTTATGGTTCCATTTGCTCACAATACATATTTTAAATAAAAAAAGATTTGATTTGAACATCTGAAGCGGCTTAGTGAAAATGAATAGGTAAAATTTGGTAAAATTAGCTAAGTTTACCCAATGTAAGAAATGTTAGCACTCAACAAAGAAAAAGTCCAGGACCAGATGGCTTTACTGCTGTATTCTATCAAACGTTTAAAGAAGAACTTACACTAGTTCTTCTCAAACTGTTTCAAAAAATTGAAAAGGAGGGGATTCTTGAAAACTTATTCTATAAGGCTAACACTATTACCCTGATACTAAAACCAGACAGGGACACAACAAGAAAAAAAAAAAAAAAAAAAAACCTACAGCCTATATTCCTGATGAACATAGATGCAAAAATTCTAATAAAATCTAGCAAACTGAATCCAAGAACACACCAAAAAGATTATGTAACACAATCAAGGGGAATTTATCCCAGGGATGCAAGGATAGTTCAACACATGCAAATCAGCAAAACATGGTATATCACATCAACGGAATGAAGGATACAACCACATGATCATCTCAAGAGATGCAGAAAAAGCATTTGATAAAATTCAACATCCTTTCATGATAAAAACTCACAACAAATCAGGTATAGAAAGACTAATAAATACTCATTTGTGGGGGCTGAAAAAGTTGAGCTCATCAGCTTGGGCAACATGGTGAAACCCCGTCTCTACAAAAAAGACAAAAAATTCACCCGGCATGGTGGTGTACACCTGTGATCCCAGCTACTCAAGAGGCTGAGGTGGGAGGATCACACGAGCCTGGGAGTAGAGGTTGCAGTGAGCCAAGAATGCACCACTGCACTCCAGTCGGGATGACAGAAGGAGATTCCATCCCAAAAAACAAAACAAACAAACAAAAGAAAACGAGTTGAGTCCCTGGAAGTAGACAGTTAAATTGTGGTGACTAGAAGTAAAGAAGAGTAGAAAGGAGCGGCATGTAAAAAGAGGTTGGTTAATGAATAGATAAATCTACAGCTAAATAGGAGGAATAAGTTCTAGTGTTTTATAGTATTAATACTATAGGGTGACAATAGTTAACAATAACTTATTCTATATTTTCAAATAGCTAGAGGAGAGGAATTGTGAATGTTTCCAATACAAAGAAATGTTAAATGTTTGAGCTGGTGGATATGCTAATTGTCCTGATTTGATCATTACACATTGTATACGAGTGTTGAGATATCACTCTATACCCCATAAATATGGACAATCATTATGTATCAATTAAAAACAAAATTAAAAAAAGAAACATTAGAAGAGGATATAAACAGATATTTCACATTTGTTTGAAGCAATATTCTAGCCATTACACTAATAAAAATATTCCAGTGTATTTCTAATTGTTACTTAGTATAAGTCACCATTAAATCAAAAAGGAGGTAGGGATGAGATAAATAAAATTAATGAATCCAAAATTAGGTCTGTTGATAATATACTTTCTCAGTCCAATTCAAGACAAATCAGGAGTCCAATTTGTATTCCTTCTCTTAATTAGGGAATCGGGATGCAGGTATGACAGAATGACACATATAATTTTTTTTTCTTTTTCCCCATGCTTTCCTGGTTCTCTTCATCCTCTTCTATAAAGGGGGCTGTTTTTGAAGGACTCAAGAAAGAGAAGCTTTGAACGTGTGTTGGTGTACCAAAGTTAGACTCTGAGAGAAGATCAACATTAGCAGGAAAAAAGTCTGTCTTGTAGATCTTATACTCTGAAACTGAAAGACACAAATCCTCCTTAAGTGACACAGAGAACCTAAATAAACCTCAGAGAGCCCCTCCAGGCAAAGTCAGCAACCTGAAAGGAGAGCAGAGGGTTAGAAATAGGTTAATGTGGTTATAGACAGGAGAACTGGAAGAGAGGCCAGAAAGAGAAGGTAATTCCCACATCCTTCTTCTAAGATGAGATTAGATGGACTAATGGGACAAGGAGAAACACATTTACTGACAATCTCTAGGCACGTTATGAGGAAAAATTGGCCAAGACTAAAATTTTGTATTGATCATATCCATTCACTGCCTACCCCAGTTATTACAGACATAAATAAGGAGCTCATTATTTGATTCAACAAATATTTATTGGGCATCTACTGTGTATGTGCCCGACACTGTTCAAAGTGCTGTGATACAACTGTAAACAATATAGGAAAAAAATATCTGCCCTCCACATATACATTATGGAATACTATGCAGCCATAAAAAGGACGAGTTCCTATCCTTTGCAGGGACATAGATGAAGCTGGAAACCATCAATCTCAGCAAAATATCACCAGGACAGAAAACCAAACACCACATGCTCTCACTCATAAATGGGAATTGAACAATGAGAACACATGGACACAGGGAGGGGAACATCACACA
>NW_012115422.1:3806956-3918171 GCF_000951035.1 Colobus angolensis palliatus
TTGAACAATGAGAACACATGGACACAGGGAGGGGAACATCGCACACAGGGGGCCTGTTGTGGGGTGGGGGCTGGGGGAGGGACGGCATTAGGAGAAATGCCTAATGTAAATGATGAGTTGATGGGTGCAGCAAATCAACATGACACATGTATACGTACGTAACAAACCTGCACGTTGTGCACATGTACCCTAGAATTTAAAGTATAATAATAATTAAAGAAAAATCTGCCTTCATGGAGCTTATATTCTACTAGAAGAAAAAGATAAGCTAAATAATATAAAAATAGTATGTGATATGGTAATAAAGGCGATGAGGGAAAGAAAGCCATTTCGTATAAAGAAGCTAGAAAAATTACACATAGTAAGTAATGCAGTTGAACACTCATTCTTAGCAGGAGAAAAAAGATTAAATGAAGTTATGGAAGTATATTTGTCCTTAAAGAAATAAATGGGTAAATGAACAAACAAAAAGCAAAAGGAACACATCCTGGACCATATTCCCCAAAGCTTCCCATCAGAAACTACAAAGGCAGTTTATTTTCTTTTGCACCAAAGACTCATGTTCAGCTGTGTTACATGCCTTTTCCCAAGTTGATCTGAACAGTTCACCCTTTCCCCACTAATTTCCTACAAAATCTATTCTAATCTCCCATCTCTAGCTTAAGTGCCCTTTCCTCCCCAAAGCCCTGCCCCAATAAAAATAATCTCCCACATTCACCTAGCACTTCTCAATTTGCAAAGTGCCTCCCACATATTAGCCTCCATAATGATCCTGAGAGGTGAGCATTATCACTTTTTTACAGTGGAGGAAACTACGACATGGGGAATGTAAGTGACCTCGAGGTTGAACAACAAGATCTGAGACCAGGATATTTTTAACCTAGCCTGTTCCGTAGACTTGAGGAAGGGTGGAGTCCTGGCGAGAGCACAGGTTCAAATCCTGGACGTTTCACTCTATAGCCTGGGCAACTAGTTCAGGTTGCTTAACTTGTCTGCACCTTAGTTTCTTCATTTACAAAACAGAATAATGAGACACAAAAGGCAGGTTTGCCATAAACACAGACTGTGAGGCCCATCCCAGTGCCTGGAACCTGGCGTACACTAGACTCTCAGTCACCTCCTGCCCTCTCCCAGCCCCATGCCACAGCTGTCATTATAACTGCTCTCCTAGCGTACAGGGACCTTCTCTCCTCACACTTACAGAGAAATTGTGATCCATACCACACAACTCGGTAGTTACTCAAACGTTCATTAAGATTCTTTTTTATAAGGGACTAAAGCCCAGGTCAAATTGCTAAATACAAAAAGGACATTTATTTGTTCCAATAACTGAAAGCAGCGGAGACAGGCAGAGCTTCATCCGCGTGAGCTTGATCTGGATACTCATTTGTCATCGGGGCTCTGCCTCCATTTCCTTGTGGTTTTCCTCTGGCTCTGCCTTGGCCCTCTGGCTCTGCCTTGGCCTATGCTCAGGCCTCATTCCCAGGCTGGCTCCCATCATGACAGCACGATTTACCCCAGCATTCCCAGCCTTCCTATCTGTGCACTGACCAGCAGAAGAGAAGGTCTGGGTCCCAGCCTTCCCAGAAAATATCCTGCAAATCCCAGTTTCAGTCACATCTCCGCCCTCCTGGCCTCTGCCTTGACCCCCGCAGCCAATCACTGTGGCTAGGAAATGAACCAAGCTCTTAGTCTTAGCCTAGATTGCACCTTCACCCTGTAACCCAACCCAGCCCCTATCCAGACATGGAGTCACTGCCCAGAAACCACTGGGATACCCACAGAAATCAGGACTGGACTGTGGAGTCCACAGATATTTCAAGAGATATGATGGCAGCCTTACCAGGCCACACAACCCAGATCTTCTGAGGGCTTCTGTAGCCTGAATCCTAGGCCAAGCCCCAATAAGGTTAGTTCCTTGAAGTCATACACTTTCACCCCACAGCTAGAATGGCCCCTTTGGGAGGAATCCAGAATATATACAATTGCAAGGGATTGGATTCTGTCCCTAAATTGATTTTATACCCTTTGAAAGTTTTCTACTATAGCATGTATGTGTGAGTGTGTGTGTGAGTGTGTGTGTGTGTTTGTGTGTGTATAACTTGTGATTAAATAAGGCTCTAAAGAATAGTTTTATAGTCATGCCACCCATTTGGCTTTCCATAGAAAAAAAATCCTTCATTATGGCAATGACCTTCAACAAAGGTTAAGTATGCAAACTTCAGTTTAAAAAAATTGTTTTTAACTGCTTTTATCTTTGAGCCTTTGAAGTAGAAGGTAAAAAAAAAAACAAATATTTTATTTTTGACATCTTCAAGGAAGGTATATGTAAATAGGAAACACACATAAAATCCCTGAGTGCAAACAGAAAACAAATGATTAAATATAATGACAATTGCAGAAATATAGATTGAAGGTAAAATAGATTAAGGATGCTGCCCTTTGATGCCACTTTCTGTCAATAAGGCATAAGATAAATTTGTGAGCCTCATATTTCTCTGATCCGCAGGTTAAATTTGCCATCCTGTGATTCCTTGTCACCATTTCAAATATCAGGCTAAACATCATGTATTCCTCTGGGGTATTCACAATCTTCAGAGAGTAGTTGATAGTGATCACATTTCTTCTGAAGTCTTTGTTGATCCAAGAATACATATTTTGTTGTGTAAGTCTTCATAAATCAGTCTTTCCGCCCGTTTATCATCCTTGCTGCTTTTCTCTGAACACTCTCCAGTATGTCTCCAACTTGTTAATAATGAGGTTCCCAGACCACAGTGCATCATTCCCAGCTCAGTCTCTCTCCTTGTGCAGAGATGGACTTTGCCTTTTGGCTTCCTGACTCGCTGTTTCCACTGACAAAGTTCCTACGCTGCCAGATCATATATGAACCCATGATTCATTTGCTGCCCATAACAATGCCTGGGAGAACCCAAGCACTTCCCTAAATAGGTCAATGCTTGATGTACTAGGTGCCCAGAAAAGTTCTTTAAATAAATGAATAAATAAAAGCATGAACTTCCCTGTTGTGTCTTTAGTATACCAAAACATTTATTACAAAAAGAACAAACGAAAAGGAATATGCAACCTGTGTTGACGGTGGGAACAAGGGAACAGAGGAAACACATGAGAATCATGCATGATGCTTTCGCCTGTACCATTCAAACGTTTCTACCAATTTGATTTGATTTAGACATACTTTCGTTCTCATTTAGCACAAGACAAAAGGAAGTTCAGAAACCTAAGGTAAAGTCCTTGTAGTTCCTAGGAATCAGTTTCTACATCTTCAGCTAAAATACTTGAGGCATGGGTTCTAACTGTGATTTTTTGCCTCAAGAGCTTTCCCTTTCTCCTCATAATAACAGGATGCGAGAGGATGGAAAAGGGAGAGGAGCAGAGCTAATCTGGTTTCTTGGTCTCTTGACTCCAATTACACTAGTGGTAGTGACGGTGATAGTAATAGTAGTAGTAGCTGCTGTTATTATTGAGTACCTGCTATATGTCATGGACTCTGCTTAACCCTTCATATAATGTTATTTCATTAATAGCCAATTAAAATATGCATATTACCTCAATTGTACTTTAAGGAAATGGAGTCCCAGAAATGTTAAATGTCTAAGGATCACACAGCAGAGTTAAGGTGCTATTTCAGCTCTGGGAGACTGCACCCCACTCTTCTGCCCTAGCACAGACTCTTTCCTTGGTTGCAATACTATACCATGCCTGACATGTCATGCCTGACAGTCACTCCCATCTTCTGGTTCCTCTGAACTTCTCCTTAAGGACCCTTAATCAAAACTAACTGAGAAGTAAGGGGGTGGGGAGGAAAAATGTTCCTCTTAGCTAAACTTAGAAAAATTTGGAGTTTTCAAAAGGATCTTCTCTCCAGGAAATTAAGAAAAACAACAAACCATTAAGCATGTCATGTGCTAATAGGACCAGCCTAGTATAAGGCCAAGTAAAAAGGCATTGAAATCTGCTAGTGTGATCCCAGCCTGGCCACAGAGGCCCATGGCAGCCCAGTTTCCAGGCACTTGCCCTCATCTCCAATCTGTTCTACCTTGGTTTGTTTGTTTCATTGCATGTGTACACTGATGGCCCCTGGCCAGAACTGAACATATCAGATCAATGCAGTAGTACACAGTAGTGTAATGAAACACTACAATGAAATGCTTGGTAATAAAAATTCCCCAAATGACTCCTCTTTACGAAAATAATCCAAAATAATTAAAGCAAAAAGCAAGACCAAATACGCTTCTCTATCGGTTAATTCATTCCCCCTCTAATTATCTGTACATTCTGCTGTCTTTATGCTGCAACTCCAAACCAACAAATACTTGGGTTGAAAATTTTTAAAGTAGTAAATTCTTCATATAATTCCACAGGTCATGCGAAAGACCCATAATTTCATGGACATATTACTGGAAAGGAAGTGAGAAGATTTGGTAAATATGTGTCTCACCACTTTATTAGCAGGGACTATAAAATAATGATTTTTGAAAGCCCCCTGGGATATATAAAGCATTCTACAGTACTCATGAAATATTGGTTGAATTTGTTGAACCGACCTTGGGTAAACCTCTCCATATTTCCAAGCTTCATTTTCTACATCTATAAAACAGAAACTAATAATAACTTTCTCGTCATACATGACTATTGTGGGGCTCCCAACAGGAAAATATATATGAAAGCATTTTTTAAACAAAAAAGCATCATACAAAAGTAAGTTATGAAGAAAGGGAAATGGGCTGTAATTGTGCAAATAACATGGACATTGTGCCAGTAAGCAAGTTAAAAAGTTAATAGCACTTTTTGTTATTTATCCAGATGTTTGGGCACATTCTAACTATAAATCCAAAGTGGTCACTGGCAAACATTCAGACTGTTAAAGCACTGCTAGAAGGAACAACATGAGTGTTCTCTGTGTCTCCTGGGCCCCAAGGAGGGAAAGGAAGGTTCTGCATAGTCATTCCATCTCTAACAGAAACCACAACTCCCTTGGAGCCCCAAAACGAAACCAGTGCAGGTCTCAAATATTTTGCTATGATGCTGAACTGAATGAACCTACACAAGGGTTAAATCTTTGTTTTTTCATGGGGAATAAGGCCTTTAGATCTTATACTTTAACCCCACTTCTACAGCAATCGAACCGAGGCAAAAATGTGCATTTGCAAATATTTTTGAAAGATCTGACTAAGCCATTTTTAGATGTTTTTCAGTCTTCATGTGCCTTTCCCTCCCACAGAGCACAATTAAAAAGGCACCTTTAAAAGGCTATTAAAAAACATTGATTGGCTTAACTGTGCTAATGTCATGGCTTTAAAATAAAATTCTATTAAGTCTTTAAAATATTGCAGACAAGGACTTTGTAGCAGAAACTCAGGACAACCATCCTGAGGCGTCTGTTATTCACAGATATTTAGTTACTTCAGGTTAGTTCATCTTTCTTATTATGTTTTGTCTTTCAGGTTTTTTAGTCTTCTGATAGTTTTCAGGAAATAACTGCCTCGATGCATACTAGAACCTAGAGTATCTAGCAGCCACATTTCCCCAAGTCACTACAGTGAATTCACGAAAACAGATGAACTATGCTGACTTGCACTGTGTAGCTATCAATACATAAGGAGACAATGGTGTTCTTCCTTACATTTAAATGCTAAACATCACAGAGTACCTCGCCCTCCAAGAACTGTCCCAGGGATTACTTTATATCTTGGTGAAGTACGTGTGATCTCATTCCTGTTTTGACACTGAATCACTCTTGTCTCTAGAGAAACTCAGAGGCTCAACACATACATGTAAAATTCTTTTCTTTTCTTCTATATTTCCATTCTTGCGGTTTTTAATGCTTAAACTACAGACTTCCTCTTCTATTCATAGTGTACAAGGCAAGTTCAAGAAAGGGAACCTCAGTAAAACATCTCATTTAAGTTTATAGTTAGTTCAACATCACAGTTTTGGTTGATTCACACCAGGTGGTGACCCAGTGTCCTGATAACATTCCACCTAGCTAGGAAGCAGAGTGAGAAGAGCATAAGGGCTAACACATATAAAGGTATTTGTAAACTGCCCTTTGTTTTAGAAATGTTAGGTATTTGTTATTATTGCTGCTGCTGATGGTGGTTGTGATGATGATAATGATATTGACTGACTTGGGTTTTGTTGTTAAAGTCAGATTTGCTCAAGAATCAAGCAGACTCCATTCAGACTCCACAGAAACCATGAAGTACATGAAGCTATCTTGTGAGTTATGTGTCTAACTTATGTGTAAGCTGCTAGGAGACAGCTTTATGAGTTACTATGCAGGTCCAGCTAAGAATATGATAATGAATGAGTTACAATGTTTAGCAATTTCTCCACAGCTCAAAGTCTGAGATTCACAGACTTGGGAAAGGAACCTCCAGGCCATGACTTCCCCTGAGGAAAATGTCAAAGTTAATAAAGGTCCACATCACCCCTCTCCAGGGTTACCGTCCCTTGAGTCTCTGTCCTCATTCATTTTCTCCTCCATCCCAGGTGTGGACGTACCTTGCCACCCTCCTAAACCCAAGTTAGTTAGTCAGAAATGATCAGTTTATGCAATATTTAGGAATATTGTTCAATTTACTCTATCCACAGTTCTACACTCTACTGAGGTAACTTACTGCTAGTAATGAGGCCCACAGAAGGACTAATTAAATATTCCTTCCCTTTATAAAACAAAAGAAAACATTTGCTGGTGTTATATAAGTAATAGCTTTTTGCCAGTGTTTCCAAATGCTGAATGGACCAGTGTGGGAAGAAGACAGTCTGGGATAGGCCAAATTGATGCTAACATCACAGAATACCTCACCCTCAAAGAGTACCTTGCCCTTAAAGAATTGTCCCAGGGGTTATAAGTATGGCACCAACATCTACTCAGCTTCTGGGGAGGGCTTCAGGAAGTTTGCAATTATGATGGGGGGCAAAACCAGAGCAGGCACGTCACATGGTGAGAGCAGGAGCAAGAAGGATGTTGGGGAAGTCCTGACTTTTCAACAACCAGATCTTGCAGGAACTAACTGAGCAAGAACACACTCATCACCAAGGGGGTGGTGCTAAACCATTCGTGAGGGATCCACCCCATGATGCAATCACCTTCCGCCAGGCCCTACCTCCAACACTGGGAATCACATTTCAACATGAGATTTGGAGGGTAAAAACATCCACACCATATCAGGGGGTATACATCTTAAGGGACCATTATTCTGCCAACCACTACTGGTTTTCCCCACTTGCTTGGGGGAGTAGATATAACCAACATGGGTAAAATTGCCAAGGAGCCATGATGGGATTAAGAACTACTTTAACAATCTCCTAGTTGGACTCATGTGTTCTGGTCTTCCCCTACTCTAATCCGTCCCATGATGTTGCCAGATGACTCTTCAAAAGCACAGCTTCAATTTGGCTATTTTCTGTTCAAAATCCTCCAGTTACCTATATGACTTTCCAAAGTATAAAACATTCTCTGAAAGGTAATGATGATAAGACAGTGATCTAGGTATCTCTCATGAATTATCAAACAGTCTTTACAACAGCCTAAATAGGTTGCTGCATTTACTGTCCCCAGTTTATGGAAGAACTCACAGAAGATAAAACAGGTTCAGAGAGGTTGGGTAAATTTCCCTAGCCCCAGTAAATCCTTTATACTCTAATGTGAATGCTGACAAACTAAATCTGGCCCACTGTCTATTTCTGTACAACATGCAAGTTAAGAATTGCTTTTACACACCAGTGTTTTGAATCTATTTGATGAAAAGGAACACTAAGGTTGAACCCCAATGAAGTAAAACAGTATCTCCCCCAGAAAAGAAATTCATACTTCTTAGTAGACATGTATTACAAAAAAAGTACTTAAATATTATTATTTGTATTTCATCAATAACAAATTTGTGGACATTTCCATTCTCTTTTATTATATAAGCACCTACATAATATCTTCAAGTTTGCCTCTTGACCTACAAATCCTAAAACGTTTATTATCTGGTCCTTTACAGAAAATGTTTGCCAGCCCCCTCTCTAGCCAATTGTTTTTCAAATTTGAGTAAAATATATATACTCCTTCTAAAGGAAATATATTCTTTCAGATGCCCAATATTGAATTAAATCATATCATTACAATGTTACTAAATATGATCAAACATGAACTTGATAAAAGAAAAAACTCATGCTTATAGCTCTTAAAGAACTACAAATCAAAAATTATTTATGAATTAAATACAAATAAGCTTACAAAACCAGTAAAATTCAAGTAACATCAACTTGGTATATTTAATCATGGTGTTCTAATTCAACTCACAGCACTGTGAGAATGATTTACACTGCTCAGCACAGATGATAAGATGGCCATATACAACTGGAATATGAAAAGGTGCTCAACATCATTAATCATCAGGGAAATGCAAATTGAAACCACTATGAGATACCACCTCACACCCATTAAAACACCTATCACCAAAAAGTCAAAAGATAACAAATGTTGGTGAGGGTGTGAAGAAAAGGGAACTCTTTTACACTGTTGATAGGACTGTAGATTCGTACAGCCATTATGGAAAACAGTATGGAGATTTCTAAAGAAATTAAAAATTGGACTACCATAAGACCCAGCAATTCCTCTTATGGGCATATACCCAAAGGAAATAAAATCACCTCCTCTTAACGATATCTGCACTTCCATGTTGATTGTAACATTATTCATAATAGCCAAGATAGGGAAAAAAACTTAAGTGCCCGATGACAGATGACTGGATAAAGGAACTGTGGTATATAAGCATATCTCATTTTATTGCTCTTCACTTTTCCACTTTGCAGATGTTGCTTCTTTTTTTTTTTTTTTTTTTTTTTTTTTTTTTTTTACAATTTGCAGGATTATGGTAACCCTGTACTGAGCAAGTCTGTCGGCACCATTTTTCCAACAGCATGTGCTCATTTGGTGACTCATTTTTATAATTCACATACTATTTCAAACTTTTTATGATTATTATATCTGTTACAATGATCTGGGATGAGTGATCTTTGATGTTACTATTATTATAACCATTTAGGCGCACCACAGTGTTCGTATAAGATGGTAAATGTAATCAATAAACGTTGTATGTGTTCTGACTACTCCTCCAACCAGCCATTCTTCTATCTCTCTCCCTCTCATAAGGATTTCCCAATGCGTGGGACACAACAGTATTGAAATAACCCTACAATGGCCTCTAAGTGTTCAAGCAAAAGAAAGAGCCATAAGTCTCTCTCTCTTTACATCAAAAGCTAGAAATGATTGAGCATAGTGAGGAAGGCACATGGAAAGCCAAGACAGGCCGAATGCTAGGCCTCTTGTGTCAAACAGTTAGCCAAGTTGTGAATGCAAAGGAAAAGATCTTGAATGACATGAAAAGCATGACTCCAGTGAACACATGAATGATAAGAAACTGAAATGGCCTTATTGCTGATAGGAAGAAAGTTTTTATGGTCTGGATAAAAGATCAAACTAGCCACAGCACTCCCTTAAGCTAAAGCCTAATCCAGAGTAAGGCCCAATTTCTTTTCAATTCTTTGAAGCCTGTGAGAGGTAAAGAAGCTGCAGAAGAAAGGTTTGACACAAGCAGAAATTGGGTCATTAGATTTAAGGAAAGAAGCCATCTCCATAACATAAAAGTGCCAGATGAAGCAGCAAGTGCTGATTTAGAAGCTACAAGTTCTCCAGAATATCTAGCTAAGACCATTGATGAAGGTGGCTACATTAAACAACAGATTTTCACACAACAGCCTTCTATTAAAAGAAGATGCCATCTAGGATTTTCATAGCTAAAGAGGAGAAGGCAATATCTGGCTTCAAAGGACTATGTTGCCAGGGGCTAATGCAGCTTGTGCCTTTAAGTTGAAGCCAATCTCCATTTACCCATTCCAAAGATCCTGGGTCCCTTAAGAGTTATGCTAAATCTGCTCTTCCTGTGCTTCAGAAATGCAACAACAAAACCTGGTTGACAGCACATCTGTTTACAGCATGGTTTCCTAAATTGTTTAAGCCCACTGTTGAGACCTATTGCTTAGGAAGAAGACTGCTTTCAAAATGTTACTACTTATTGCCAACACACCCAGTCTCCCCAGAGCTCTAATGGAGATGCACAAGGAGATTCCTGTAGTTTTCATGTCTGCTAGCACAACATCTATTCTGCAGCCCATGGACCACGGACCAAGGAGTAGTTTTGACTTTCCAGTCTTATTACTTAAGAAAGACATTTTATAAGGCTATAGCTGCCATAGATAGTGATTACTCTGGTGGATCTGGGCAAATTAAATTGAAAATCTCTGGAAAGGATTCACCATTCTAGGTGCCATTAAGAACACTGATTCATGGAAGGCAGTCAGAATATCGACATTGACAAGAATGTGGAAGATGTTGATTTCAACCTTCATGGATGTCATTAAGGGGTTCAAGACTTCAGTGGAAGAAGTAACTACAGATGTGGAAATAGCAAGAGAACTAGAGTTAGAAGTGGAGCCTGAAGATGTGACTGAATTGCTGTAATCTCATGATCAAGTTTGAATGGATGAAGAGTTGCTTTCATGGGTGAGCAAAGAAAGTTGTTTCTTGAGATGGAATCTATTCCTGGTGTAGATGCTGTAAACATTATTGCAATGACAACAAAATATTTAGAATATTACATAAACTTAGTTGACAAAGCAGCAGCAGGATTTGAAAGAATGGACTCTAATTTTGAAAGAAGGTCTATTGTGGTTGAAAAGCTATCAAACAGCATCACAGGCTGGACAGAAATCTTTTGTGAAAGGAAGAGTCCATTGATGGAACAAGTTTCATTGTTGTCTTATATTTTATAAGACAGTTTATATTTTGCCACAACCACCCTAACCGTCAGCAACCACCACCCTGATCAGTTGGCAGCTATGAACATGGAGGCAAGACCCTCCAACCACAAAAAGATGATGTCTTGCTGAAGGCTCAGATGATTGTTTGCAGTTTTTAGCAGTAAAATATTTTTAATTAAGATATGGACAATTTTTACACATCATGCTATTGTACAATTAATAGACTACAGTATAGTGTAAACATACCTTTTATATGTACTGGCAAGCCAAAAAATGTGTATTACTCACTTCATTGCAATATTTGCTTTACTGCAGTGATCTGGAACCCAACCTGCAATTGTATCCCTGTACATACGACAGAATACTGTTCAGCCCTAAAAACAAACAAGCCTTTCCACAACATGAATGAGCCTGGAGAACATTATGCTAAGTGAAATAAACCAAACACAGAAAAAAAATATTGCATGATTTCACTTGGAAATCTAAAAAAGTGGAAAAACTTTAAATATACAGAGATAGAGAATAAAACAGTGGTTACCAGGGGTGAGGGGGAGAGAAGGAATGAGGAGACGTAAGTCAGAGGATCCAAAGGAGCAGATATGTCGGATGAACAAGTCTAGAGAACTAATATGCAACGTGAGAACTATAGGGAATAATATTGTATTGTATTTTGGATTTATGCTAAGTGAGTATATTTTAGCTGTTCTTGCCACAAAAACAAATAAGTGAGTAACTATATGAGCTGACAGATATATTAGTTTGCTTTACCTGAATAACTTTTTAACTATCTTTAGGTATCCCATAACATCATGGTGTATAACTTAAATACATACAATAAAATTTATTTAAAATAAATAAAATGGCTATATAGATGGCTCAAAATATGCTCATGTTCATTGTCTTGGGGTTATTACTGAAGTAAAACTAAATTATAATAATGTAATAATCAGCTTATAATCAAAGTGGCCTAATAATACCTTCACGGACCCACAGAATTTCACAGATCCCTAATTTGAGAAACACTTCTCTAATTAATAAAAATTGTTTGCATTTGCCCTAAACATGCTTCATGCAGCTGTGTCTCTGATCCTACTGTTTCCTCCTCCTGGCTCTAATCACCTGCAAAACTCCCAAATCCCTGTACCTACTGCTACTATTTCCTCCTCTGGGCTCCAACCACCTGAAAAACTCCCAAATACCTATTTCCATTTCTGGAGGGGTGTTTCCCAAGTCAAACAGTATGTCAGGCATCAAAGAGGCCAAACAACTCAGGATGGCTTGTAGAAAACTTGTGCCTACGTGAAGCTGTGTGTTGTACAATGGCAAACCAATCCAATAAGTCTGTTTCCTGGGTGGAGTAAATGCTAGATGATCAAGAAGGAGATAGGTCCTCCGGACTGGGCTGTGTCCCACCGAGCTCTGGCCATGTTGGCACTGAGATCCAAATCAACTGTATAACTGCCCAAAGGGTTCTTAAAGCTGCCCAACATTCCCACATAGCCTTATCATAATCTTTCATCCACAGCGATCATTGATGTGCATCTTTCTCTTCCTTAAAGAGTTCAATTCACACCAAATATTCTCCCCGTTGGCCCTGCCTAATTTCTTTCTGGAAATTTTTTTCGAAATATTTTCATGCCCTGTTTCTCCTTTTTCTCCCAGTCTCCACATCATTTAAAGAGATTGATAAGTCAAAAGACAATGGTTACTGAGAACAGGAAAACCTGGGAAAATGGAATGGGGCTTTCACAGGAACTCACTGTGTAACCTTGAGCATTCATTGGGCAAACATTTTTGTGGAGTACTAATAAGGGGAAAGGATTCAGGCTGCAGGGGGCAAGGAAAAGCAAAAAGAAAAACCAGATAAGGTCTAAGTCTGCCTTTCTTCGTGGTCCAGAACACATAGCCCTCCTGCCCAAATAACTCAAAATCTTCCTGTGCTCGACTTATCACAAGACCCGCAGCTGACAGAAAAATGCCAGTAAGCTTACCGCAACCTTGGCATTATCAGTACTGCGCATAGCCCTCTCCAGCACAAGCATCATCCTATGAAATCCCCAGCAAGCCTTTGTCTCTTTGCAGTCAGCTTCTCTCTTACTCATCTGCCCATTGCATCCTCACAACATACTTTCATACTTTCTCTAGTAAATCTACCTTTCTGTACCTGCAACCATCTTGGTAAACTTCTTTACCACCCATGCCACTATGATAACTTTTGTCCTAGTTTTCCCATCATGAATATAATTGTTATAAAGAACAGTTTTTCTGAAGGATACATATATATCATTATTCATTCTCTACAGATTTGGAGTTGGCTTGTGCCAAAGTAACAAGTCAGTCAGTGTAAATTTAAATGAGAATCATAATTGGATGGCTTACTAATCTTCAGTTATAGCAATTATAACTGAAGTTATAACACCTACCAGATGTTACTTTGTGCAATAGAAGATAAATATAAACTGTAAAACAGAAATTATCAAGGGTGAATAAAATAATCAACTGCCCCCAATTAAAAGTAACTCAAAGGCAAGAAAGTGGTGTTTTTATGTCTTTGATACTAACATAGAATAGATTCTCTCATTCAATAGTGTTTTTTGAGTCCCCAGTAAATAGTCTATATTAAGTTACAGGAAACAAAATACTTGGCTCCAGACCTCAAGAAGCTAAGAGAAACAGACACAAAGAGAAACAATATCTGTTGGCTGAAGTGCCAGGTACTTTTGTGTATACTATATTATTTATTTTTCCCAAGTGATGGAGATACATATTTTTACTCATTTTATATCAGAAAAAACAGAGGCTTGGAGAGACAAAATAACATGCCCAAAGTCCCATATCTTGCAGGTGCCAGAACCATGATTCAAAACCCAGTCTCTCCATAGATCCAAAACCCTTGAACTTGTCATAAGTTTTCTCCCAATGAACATAACAACTCTGGGAATAATTACAATTATTTTTAATTTCATAAAGGGACACACACACAATACTGTAGATAGTCAAAGAAGATAGAGAACATAGAATGTTTCTCTGAAGTTCATAGACATTAATAGGTAATAGCAAGGAAACAAGTTGCTAGGTCCTTAAGATCTGCAACAAAATATATATCTAAAAAAATAACAAGATGCCATCATGAACATACAGGCTTGAACGTAAGAAACATTCATGTTGTTTATTTTTAGTCCCCCTCTCACCCCACCTAGTTATAGTGTCCTCTTTTTAAAACTACCCAGTGGTGTGTGTTTGTGTGTATGTGTTTATTTATTTAAATTTTTTTCTTTTAACATTCACATTCATTTTAAAGGCAGCTGTTTTCTGAGTTGCTGGATTTTTGTGGTCTCTATTTTTACTTCTCTTTTTTTTTAAAACTAAGCCTTTTTGTCCACATATATGTACCCTTTCCTCACATCCCCGCCTCTCCTGGGATCCCTCTCCAACTAAGCTAGGATGTGCCAGTCTGGTGTAATGTATCAACTATTTGTGGCCTGGAGTAGAAAAAGAGTCCTAGTGAGATTTTATATATCAAGCAGAGAACTTCTGGATTCCAATGCTCAATACAGACTTTCCAATACCAAGATGGCATTAATTAGTATATCACCTATGACCTGAGATGTTGGGTATTATATGGATATAATTTATCACAGCAGAAAGCTGAGGGCATTTCATTTGAAACAAGACCATGTTCTCAGTGTGTAAGAATGAGAAACCATTTGCGTTCTGTCTTATCCCACTCTTATCATGCAACCAGAAACAACATTCCACTATGAAGATGAATGTGTGCCTCTCTGCACCCGTCCCGTGGTTTTACACAAACGGGAAACTGCACATCTAAGTGTCTCTGCTCACCCTACCTCCCACAGGTGACATCAAGACCTTTTCACTGGTCTTGATATTGGTCGGCTCTCATTTTCTGGAGAGGAAGAATGAGACATAAGAATGGAGTAAAATCCTAGGATCAGCTCACAAAGCAACCCTTGAGACTGAGCAGCAATGACAAACACACCATTGAGACTAATGGGGTAGAAGCAAGAAAATGGAACTACTCACCAATTCAGATGATTATGTAATGGGAGAGAACTAGGTTAAAGCAAATTTGGAACATGGTCCCCTAATTATACTATTTTATAGCAAAAATACCTAAGCAAAGAACAGAGTGACAGAGTCCCTTGCCACTTTTTCATTTAAACACAGGATATAAGGGTTACCTTAAGATCTTAATTTCCTTCTGCCCCCACATAATGAGCATACCATGAATGTTGATTGAGTGACAGATGTCACTGGGAAGCAGCTCTGCTCCACGAGGCAGGAGGCCATCCTTCATTCTCCCATGTTAGTATTGCTTTCTAGCTTCCCAAGCACTCGCAGATGTGTTATTTCATGTTTTCTCAATAATTCTGTGGTGTAACAGGGCAGAATATTACCTCATTTGAGGAATGAGGAAATTAAGACTCAGAAAGGTAAAATGACTCATTCAAGGTCACACAGGTATTTTGTACCAGAGGGTTATCTGTAATACAGGCCCTCCAGTGCACAGGTTTAATTTTATTCTTGGAGAAGGTTGAAGATGAGAAGCCCCGTCTGTGCACTCCTTATCTATCCCTCTCATTTCTGTGGGATTAGTGGCTGCATATCACTGGGAACAATCCAGATCACTAGTAACAATTACTAATACTTAATTAGTTTAATAAGCATTACCTTTGTGTTTCAGATTCCTCATCTCTAAGGTGGGATACTGACAGTACTGACCTTACAGGGTGGTTTTGAGGATTAAATGAATTGATGCATCTAGAAAAGTGGCTGGCACATAGCTAATATTAGTGATAATCCCTACCTTTTTTCTTATCTCGCAAACAAAGCCCACCTGCTCACAAGTAACTGTTTTCCTCGCTCCCTGTTGATTCAGTACAAATGCAGTAACCTCAAGATTTCTCAGTTTTGTTGAGATTCCAGAGTCATCACAAGCCTTACATTAGACACTAAAATGCTTACTTTTTCTTTCTTTCTTTTTTCTTTATCTAAGAGAAAGGGTCTTGCTGTGTTGCCAAGGCTAGAGTGCAGTGGCTATTCACAGGTATGATGATCGTGCACTACAGCCTTGACTTGCTTGATCCTAGACTCAAGCGATCCTCCTGCCTCAACCTCCTGAGTAGCTGAGACTACAAGCACATGACATCATGCTCAGCTGTTGCTTCCTGTCTTTTGACTACCAAGAAGACTCTCACTATTTTTCTTGTGTGTACTCATGTTTTAAAAGATTTCATCTACTACCTGCCTTTATTAAATAGTCTATGTGGCCTCCTTACTAGGAAATACACTATTTCTTTATGCCTTTATAGCACTGAAAATAGTTCACAGTCTCCCACTGCTCCTGGAGGACCACAGATTGAGAATCACTGTACTAATCTAACCATTCATTTTCCGGATAAGAAATTGAAGACCCAAGATGTTGGAGGACTTGTTCAAGGTTACTCAGATATTTAAGCACGGGGGGGGGAGGGGGGGGTCAAAGCCTGAGCCAGGATCTGAATCTTTTGACTCAACTGAGGGCCTTGACCTCTTCTTTACTCTTTTTTTTTATTTTTTATTTTTTGGAGACAGAGTTTCACTCTTGTCACCCAAGCTGGAGTGCAATGGTGCAATCTAGGTTCAATGCAACCTCTGCCTCCCGGGTCCAAGTGATTCTCATGTCTCAGCCTCCCAAGTAGCTAGGACTACAGGTGCCCACCACCATGCCCGGCTAATTTTTTAAATATTTTTAGTAGAGACGGGGTTTTACCATGTTGGCCAGGCTAGTCTCGAACTCCTGACCTCAGGTGATCCACCCAAATCGGCCTCCCAAAGTGCTGGGATTATAGGCGTGAGCCACCGCACTCAACTGACATCTTCCTTACTCTAAATTCATATGTGTAGTTAGATCCCTTCTTCCACTGAAACTAGTGTACCAGTATACCATTGCTCCCTGCAATCTGGACTTCATAAAGTCAATACCAGTCCTCATCAAAATTGTAAAGAGATCTATTTTCACTATGCTGAATAAATGTTTCACAACCAGACAGTAGTCAGATACCTAGGTGTTGGAAATGTAGATGCTGACCTGGTTATTCCAAGACAAAAGTCTTGATTTTCTACTTCCTACAGTTTGGGGCATGTTATAACCTCCAGGTTACCCCTCTTGTGCTATGCAGTTTGATGATTTCCCTAATATTATATGATAACCACCTACTAAACTTCTGTAGTTTTAAACCATTCACTTCTTCTTTAAAAAAACTAACAAACAAACAGTTTAAGACTGGCTCTCTAAGAGACAAGCCACTCCACTCAGTTGTTTCTATTGGCAATTTTAATGAAAAAATTCCTATTCCATCATCCTGATCTTTAAGGAAATGTTGACTAGGACTGGACCAAGGATGGCCATTATGGAAATGCACTTAATCTTCCCATTAGCTGACACTGAACCAATTATATAATATTACATAAAATTAAGCTACAATGCAGAGCTCTAAAAATTCTTTCCAGTCTTCTTGATGAAACAAAACTCCAAGGCCATGAAGTTATTTTAGCTGTGTTAAGAAAAAAAAAACTTCAAGTTGAATTTTTTTTTTTTTTATCTAAAGTGGATATTCTAGTCCCTGATTACAAAAGCCATATATCCTCCCTGAAATAAGTTGCACATCTGAAAGGAAATAGCAGAAATTTAGACCACACTTCGCTGTAATACTACATGCTTTTCTCAGCAACCCCAGCTGCATTCTCCAGCATCCACAGTCACCAGGGAATTTTCAGGCACTCCCCAGAGCGCCAGGCTATGACATTTAATGAATAGATTATAATAAGAAATAAATATTCTAAAGTGTTTTTCATCTGGGATGAACAGGCTCTTATTCTAGTATTGTTCTTATTTTGTTATTGCCTCAAACAAGAAACTGAAAAGCTGATTGTATAGTAAACATAAAGGTACCGTTGAGCCCATATCACTATATAATTTGGTAAAAGAACCACTTCCCTTTTGTCTCAATTTTCTGCTAGCATGAACAAGAACCCAGTGGAATCCAAACCTGAGCACATGGCATTTCTGGCCATGACACAAAGGTCTACAACATCCTCCTAAATATTTGATGACCCCTGGCCCACTGCAGTGTAGCACTGCTGTGGGAACATCTGAAGCTGCTAACATGCACAGCTGTTTTTGTCTTCCCACGCTGCTTGGAAGAGCGACTGTGGGGGGTTGTGGAAATGGAGGTAGAGTGCTGTTTGATAAAATGAGACACACTCACCAAGGCCCACACAGCAAAGCTAGGCCGTCTGTGTAAATCGCTGATCTCTGCTCCCTACAGACTGCCCATCTGTACCTGTCACCTCCAGTCCCTCCCCTCTGCTTCCTCACCATGCTGCAAACTCTTATGTCACATACCAGGCAAGCTGCTGAAAAAGCACCCACATCTCAGGAAAAGGGCCATGGCAATTAATCCGAGGCTCCATCCCCAGGGGTGGGGGAATTGGATGGTAATGACAGTAGAGGCAGTAGCAGTGATTCCATTGCCAGAAACTAGTTATGCCATGATAACAGACTCGGGGTAAGTGTTTTCAGGTGGCTGGGAAAGGAACTGGTGGCTTCTGATAAAGAACAACCTGCAGATGCCTTGGTAATAAGAAACTTGGCTCAGTTCCCAAGTTCTGTGAAATAAAGGAACATCATCCACTCTTCTCATATCACAGGCATGGCCATTCCAAAAGTGCTTGGGGTGTGGCTCAGCCTCCTTCAATACGACCCCAATAAGTAGACATAGCATGTGTGCTACACAGGTGCTGCCTGGAAACAAGCTCACTGTGCTCCCCCTGTCCAAGCAGGCCCCCCTAAGACTCTTCTATGTAATCGTAATGCAGCCACCACTAAGCACAGGATGTTCCAGGGTGCAAATTAGAAGCTACCCAGAAGAGTAAAATCACCATGAGAAACAAAATGGGACAGCAAAAGGAAAGGCAACATTTAAAAAGTTATTAAAACATAAGGGTTGGACCGGGTGTGGTGGCTCACGCCTATAATCCCAGCACTTTGGGAGGCTGAACCGGGCAGATCGCTTGAGCCCAGGAGTTTAAGACCAGCCTGGGCAACATGGTGAAACTCCATCTCTACAAAAAATGCAAAAATTAGCTGGGTGTGGTGGCATGCGCCTATAGTCCCAGCTACTTGGGAAGCTGAGGTGGGAAGATCCTTTGAGCCCAGGAGGTAAAGCCTGCAGTGAGCTGAGATCACATCACTGCACTCCGGCCTGGGCAACAGAGTGAGACCATGTCTCAAAAAAAAAAAAAAAGGGTAAGGGGTGTGTGTGTGTGCACACGCGTGTGTGTGTGTAAAGAAGAGTAAATGCCATGAACAAACCTTTATAATAAAAGCCCGTGTAAGGTGAAACAATGCAAATTGTCTGCAGCTCTGTAAGCACAAAGCCAGTGACAGCAAGCACTTACATTTTCAGCACCTCCTCTCTTAGTCTCTTCTTGCTCTTTTTTATTTTATTTTTTCTCACCCTCTTCACTTTCCTCTTCCCCTCCTCCTCTTCCCACTTTTTTTCTCTCTGGTACAACTGAAATGAATCTAAGAGCTAGCTGTGCACCTCTGAGCTTCCCTGACATTAAGGAATAATGCCTGCTGCACACAGAAGTTTAACCCATCATTTCAACCCACATCACATTGTAAGCATGTAGCTACATGCTCCAAAGCAAAAGTGTGCTACTTCAAAACATCAACAGTCATGGCCTCTGTGGCTGCGGGAACCTGCCCACAATGCTGCCAGTAGTCTACTGTGGTAAGCAATCTTCTTATTTTGTACTCTTGGCACACAATGGTGACAGGTAATATTTTGCCTAACCAGTGTCAGGGATAACCCATCATAGGTCACCCCTTAGGACTACCTGCCTTTCCATGGAGATCATGTTCTTTCAACACCATTCAAAAAGTGCTTTAGCTAATGTAATTTCTTGCTCTGAGATAGATCAGGGAGGACAAAGACAAGATCGTTCTCTAAAGGAAGCCAGAAGAGTATATTTTACATTAGCAAAACCCTCACATACATACCTTAGGTAGGTGCCAGCTTCTGACGACACCATCCAACCAAAGCCTCCAAGTAGTTCCATTTGGGCTAGAATCCCTCTTATATTCTCATGTTCTCAGCGTCACAGACTTGGTAAAATGACTTAGACAAACTAATTTTCTTTTAGACTGTGGTGCACAGCTCAGATGACCCTTTATGGCAGTCTCTCATTCCCCAGCTGCCCAGAGTGTTAGTCTCTGACCACATCGCAGCTAAGTCTCTCATCAGGAATTGCACTTGTCTGAAGGCAGTTGATGGGGTCAGCCCCCATTCCTGGGGGCAGAGGGTGGGAGGCTGTTCACATCCAGTGACTTGTTGCTGGAGTGGATACAAAGGTCTGGCCCCCTCATCTCAACTTTTGACAACTCTGAAATGTTATCCCAACTCCAGAGCTCCCATTAGGATTAGCTGAAGCCCTATTTGTGTTGCTCAACAGTTCGGTGTCTCCCTGTGTCCAAACCTCTTCCCTACTCCATGCAAGTGTTCCTAAAGAGAATCCTCCAGTAAACCTCCTTTATACAAACCTCTATCTCAGAGTCTGTATCCAGGTAACCAAACATCCAAGGACAACATCCAAGCAGTAACCACAGTAAATCTGGAGAAAGGTGTGCCATTCCTTCTAAATGCAGTAACAAAGGAGATGGAATATAACATTAAAAGAGCTAATGCTGACCTCTGTTATGATTCTTAATGATTAATTTGCAAAGTTCCCCCTCAGAGTAGTGATTGTCGACCAGAGGTAAGGTGGGGGTACTTTGTTCTCAGGGGACATTTGGAAATGCCTGGAGATATTTTTGATCATCATGACTGGAAGGATGAGGAATTGCTACCAGCATCTGCTGGAGAGGGGCCAGGGATGCTGCTAGACATCCTAAACGGCACAGAACAACTTCCACAACAAATAATTAACTGGGCCAGAATGCCAGTAGTGTTACTGTGGAGAAACCCTCCCCTAGAGATATCAAATAGCATGTGGTATATCATTCAAGTGAGTTATTCCCTGTCTTGAAGTCAGGTTATGTAATGTTTACCAACTGGTCCTAGACCAGATGCAGTCCAAAGAAATGTGACTGTGCTTCAAAAGAGTGTGGGCCCTGAGTTTGGCCTCTCCCAGCCACAGGGAATGCACCATTGACGTGCCCAAGAGCTACTGCACCCAGGCATCCATCTGGGATGGGGACAACAACCAGGATCCTACTGACAATGACGTCTTTCTAACAATGGCCACTCCCTTTCTAGTGAGGGTTCAACCAGGAACAATCAAAGGTTCTGCATACCTCCAGGCTGGAAGAAGGTGCTTCTGAGGGAGGGGACATCAGTCTCCATTGTTGAGACGTAAGCAGGACACCGTCGTCACTGGAGAAGGCTCAACCACTCTTATTTGTAAAGGGTAAGGCTGCAGCAAGGACAGTGTTTGATACTCTATGAGAAGGCACCACTCTGCAGTGAGTCCCCAGAATTTTACAGTCACCTACTATATATGCAAATAAGATGTATTAGGCTTGCCTTCCATGACCTAGGGCAGTCATCATTTGTCTGGGAATAAGAATCACCACTTATGAAGCTTTTAAAAAAAAATACTGATGCCTAAATTCCACCCCAAAGGGACTGGATCAGAATCTCCAGGGGTAAGGCTCAAGAATTTGTATTTCAAAAACTCTGATAGGCAGCCAAGGATGAGAACCACCAGTCTGGCATGCCCACTGAGAAATGAAGAGGAGGCTGCTGGCTTTGTGGAAGACTTTGTAACCACAGATAGCCCTGGCACAAAAATAATCTTCACTCAGGGCTTTGGAGAAGGCCTTCTGTTGGCCACCTCTCACTAGATGTTGTGAAACTGTAAGATTTTCTTGAAACATTCTTGTGAATAGATTTCTTGTAAATTGGACAACTGATGCCAGCCTGCTGGATTCTCCATTAAGGAGATTTCCCCACATTTATAGAGGGAGCTCTAACCATTATAAGAATTGGGACCATAAGATAAGAGAGATCTTCATTCTACTGTCACTTGTGGCTCGAGTTACACCAATAATCAGAACTCAACACAGCTAAGCTGTCCACTGTAGATTCCAAAGCCTAAAAATGCCTATGATTTCATTCATGTGGAGTGATCAAAAGTGATCATGAAAGTGATAGCAATATATGGTTTGGACCATGATTTATCCATTTACATGGTTAATTTCATATATATATATACACACACACACACATACACATATATTTATACTGTCATTAGACAGTAATAACATAGATATATCATATATAATTTTATAATGGAAATTAAGAAGACAGTAATCTAGAAAGATATAACTCTGAACTCTGGCTTACAGAATATTATTATGAAATATTATTAGAACTTTTAAAGAAGGATTTCTTGGGGTTTCAGTCCAGTCTTTCAAGATCAGGTTATGGGCATCAGTGAGCACCAGTGCTAACTTCCACAGCTGGTATTAACAGTAAAGAGAAATGTTGTGTTTCCCAGTTATAATGAACAATGTTAAAATGATACTAACTCATAATGTCTACTAAGCTGCTAAAAACATTGTATGATTGATTAGCCAGTTCCAGTTTCCTATTTCCTGCTTATGAAATTGTGACAGATCATTTGCTTTATGAAGACATGGCTTGTGGTCAAACTTCACTTGGAAAAGACCCATTTAAAACTGAAAAGCCAGAGTCTTTTGACTCTGGCCTCTACCACTGATTTTGCACAGTGAAAATGGAAAGGGGACTCACTGGCCCATCTGCAACATGTACTCGGAGCAGCTAAGGTAGGAAGTTAGAATTTCAGACCCTGAATTCAAATAGACTCTGTATTCACTAAGGCTGTGTGGTTGTCCCAAGTACTGAGAAAAAAAAACAAACAAAAATTTTCCAAGCCTTGTTTTTTATAGTAATAAAACTTCTGTGTTTGTTTATGTAAGCCAAAAGATGTTTCAAGATGCTAACATGTATAACCAATAATAGGTTGATGAATTGAATATTGATTAACCAATGATTTGAAGATAGACACCCAGACAGGTAGTTAAAGTGAAGACATGGAGTTTCCAACCTCCTTAGAATGCACGGCAGCATTGCTACTCCACACAGCTCAGCTTTCATCAGTCTACTTGGTTAACACTTTTCTGCTTATACAGCTTATCTCATTTTCCCAAGAAGAGAACTATTTATGAAAAGTCACGGCCCTTTCTTTGGCTGGATGGAAATGCTGCCCTCAAGCCGCCAGCATAACCTGGAACAAGAATGCTTCGTTGCCTCCGATAGGACCCTGGGGACTCTTATACACACACATATTTATCTTCTCCCTGTGCATATGAAATTCCACCATGAGGAAAGCTCCATGTTCTCCAAGTCACTGGGCTTTTCACAACCTGCGTCTTCCTCAGATTAAAGTAATGCAGTGCCTCATCTAAAGGACTCCCCCCACCCCCACACCACACTGAGTGATCCACCTGCCTCTCAAACCCCAGGGCTGTGTGCCTTCCTCTACTCTTTCCCCCTATTACCCAGCACTGCAGTCTCAAACCCCCTTCCCTCCGTTTGCTGGTCTTCAATCTCCCTGTGACCCTGAACAATAATCCTATTACATCCCTGAACTCTATCCAGGACGTTCATCTCCAGCCACCTTTTTAATGGCATTGTTAATGATTTGAGGGGAGTAAATCACAGTCAAGATAATGGCTGCAAAAAATTAATAGACATGATTTTTATGATATAATATACTAGTGTACTAATCGTGAGAACAGTTAATTGAAAAGCACTAAATATTTTATTATCCATTCAGCATTCTGTCTCCTTTTACCATTCAGCATTCTGTTTATTCTTTCTCCCATTCTGAACTTTTTACCTATTATTCTTTCATAATTTCCCATAAAGGAAAACTGCAGAGTAAGATAAAGGGGATTCTAATCACTACATCTAATTACAGAAATGAGTAAATCACAGTTTAACATGCCATAATCTTTCTTTTAAAAAAAAGTATTCAAGGCACAATTCAAGGAGAAGCTAATGCCTCAAGCTTGGGAAGAAATCTAATATGGCCTAAGAATTGTTAAAATACTTGAGAAAATGTGGTCTTCTTTCTAATTCTTGAGTACACAGTATCAGTAACTTTTTTTAAATGATAGTATTTCCCAGTTAACTGAATTGCTTGTTGTTGGGCTTTGGGGCCACAAACCTGGGAGAGGGCAGTGCTGGTGCCTCCTTCATCTCTCCAGCCTCAGCCCAAAGCCCAAGCAGCCAGGGCTGCCCCAGAGAAACTCAATGAATACACCAACATTATCTGTTTCCTTTAGGACTGCTGAATATGCTCAATTACTGTGTATCTGCTTTCTTTAGCCTTCAGAAAAATACAATACTCACAAACTGGAACATTCCACTTCCTACCATCACATGACAAAAGCAGCCTCCTCCTGGTGAAGTCAGATATTTTCACATCTAATAAATTCTAATAAATGTTCTTGAAGACTGCCTTCCATACTCAGACTTGCTGGTTACTTTACATAACAGTTCAGTTTTGTTTTGCTTCTTAGGTCGGAAAGAGGATAAGAATTACAAAACCATATAAATTCTTTAAACCTAACAACCCTCTACCCCCATTGACTATTATCATCTTCATCTCAAAGGAAGTAAGATAGCAAAGGTTACAAGCTGTGTTCACTCATCCAGAGCTGGCCCTGAGCATGTTTGTCAAATGGGCCAAGTTTCTCTTGATTCTCCCACCAGCCTTTTGCTTGCTGAGTCCTCATTCCTTGGGCCTCATCACCATCATTTTTCACCCCACCCCCTACCCCACTATCTCTCTGCTGCCCCACCCACCCAGGCCCCCGGCTTGCCCCTACAAGACGAAAGGCCTGAAGTATTAGCCAGAACACTCACGTGCTTTCAGAGGACTCTTAGAGGCCAGGGAAAAATTACTGTTGGAATTTCAAGCCCCTGGAAACATATTTTTTCATCATGAATCCCCAGACCTAGAGGAGTTTCAGAATTATCTGGGGAGCTTGTTGAAAATATAGATTCTGGGGCCAGGCACAATGGCTTATGTCTGTAATCCCAGTACTTTGGGAGGCCGAGGTGGACAGATCACCTGAGGTCATGGGTTCAATACCAGCATGGCCAACATGGTGAAACCCCGTCTCTACTAAAAATACAAAAATTAGCCATGCATAGTGGCAGACACCTGTGATTCCAGCTACTGAGGAGGCTGAGACAGGAAAATCGCTTGCACCCCAGAGGCGGAGGTTGCAGTGAGCCAAGATCACACCACTGCACTCCAGCCTGGGCAACAGTACAAGACTGTCTCAAAAATATAAATAGATAGAGATACAGATTCTGGGATCTGTTCCATAGTGCCAGAATCTGTGAGAAGCCTGGGAATCTGCCCCCAGAGATTTAACACAGCCAGGTGAGGGATGGCCAACAGACTGACCTCTGTGATCATCACACAATCCACTAAGCTCCTTCCCCCAATGTGGGCCAGTTACAATGGAAGTTTGAGGGGATTTATTTACCAGAAAAGATAGAAGCCACAATAATATGTACAAAATGAAGAAAAAGAATCAGTTGTATTAACCATGGTTACATTTTTGCTAAACAGGATTCTAGCTTCAATTCAATCAGCTACATCTACCAAATTGAGATATTTGATCCACTAATTGTATCAAGTAAGAAAATGGCATTGACTATTTTTAATTTCTTCATTCCATTAAGCTATTGTTTAAGACAGGATTTATAGGTGTGCATAAAGGCCTTTCCTTTCCTCCCCCAGAAATGAGAATGAACTCTGGGCCAGCTCCTAAATCCAGTCTAACACGAAGTCCAGCTTAATGTTGTGCTCCATTTCCCCTTTATTAAGTGGAGGCTTCATAATAATGCCAAGAAGCAGAAGGACACTGCAGAGTCCACTCCCACCCTAGCCAAGGGAAGCCTGTCTTTACACTTCCTGCCTTTTAGAAGTTCATCTACTCAGGAACCCTGTCCTGGAAAAGGGTGCTCTGCGCTCAAGTTCCTGCTCACTAACTTCATGACTTTGGGTGTCATACTTATCCCTTGGTGGGGGCCTCTCCTAGCATCTATAAAATGGGCATCAAGGTACCTAATTTACCTGCCTAAAGCAAGACACAGGCCCTCACTCTCTTGAGGTCTCTTTGAGCACTTTGATCTCAATTCAGCCAGTCCTCTACTCTGTCATCCCCCAGTTAAAACTATCTAATATAAATGAAAGCTCTTACAGTTCAAATTTGATTAAGGAGGCATTTTTTCCAAACCACTAGTAAACTTCTATCGCAATAGATATTAATAATTATAATGCAATTAACCACATTACAATACATTAAGATTACATTTATCTGAATCATGATGGCTGATACTTGTTGAGGAAATTATGTCAGTGGACTTCCAGGGAGCCGAAGGTGGGTAAGCACAGCTTGGATGACTTTTGGGGTATGGGGTATAGACAAAGGTTTCCAGGTCTAGTTGAGTAGTGGTACCATATACCCTCAAGGACCCTTACAACCAGAATCTATGAAGTTATTGCTAATCCTAAATTCTATGCATCATTACAGGTATTATTAACACCAATCTACTTTTCTTCACTTAAAGATGCATCCTTGAAAATTACATTCTGGTAAATAAAGTCATATTTCATGTTCAATTACTATGGTTCTACTACTTCAGGAGAATGTGTAGTCAATCACTTTGAGAAGCAAAGAACACTTTATTGGTGTGAATAACCCCCTCATTTACCTATTTTTAAAATCTAGACATTTTTGACCCATTTGATTTATTTTCAAGCAGCACACCCTCGACTTTGGAAATATAGATTTTATACTTCCACAAGAGTGTAAAATTATACATTACAGAAGTTGAAGAAAGGAGATTCCTCCTCCCACCCCAGTACTGTGACTCAGCCCATGAAATTTACTTAATAACCATAAATAAGACAATAGATTCTCTTTTCATCCTCAATGCAACATTTCTAAGGTGTCATTATCTTTATCACAAAAAGCATAGGATCAACACAACATTGTTATTACTGCTGAAGCTCTGGATCTGCAATTTTATACAATTCAGGCAGAATTATACAATTTTATACAATTGGCTGTCATATATATATACAATTGGCTGTCATAGCCAGTCAATAAAAGCCATTAGGTCACTGGTAGGTACAGAATGTCTTCAATATGACCAGGGACATAATTACCCTGAAATTCTTGAAGAACATACCTGACCTTGGCCAGATATTATGTACAGCTTGGTGTCTCCTTGCTTCTGTTTGCCTCTTCAGGCCCCACTACCCATACTTCTCACTATTCTGAGTAGCCCATTCTCACTATTCTGTTGAACCGACTCAATGGGCTCCCTTGAGCACAGGCTTCCAGGTGGGTTCAGCAAATAGAATCAGCTGATCAAAGGGAAGGAGGAGAATGAGATAAGATATTTATATTACTGGCTGTCTCCCAGCATGGTGGCTTTGAACTAGCTGCATGCCTCAGCTGAAGGCTCTAGTACTCAAGTAGTCCTCTCCCTGTAACACTGTTTGTCTCTCTCTGGGTTCCATTAATTACTTTTTCCCCTGTTCCACCAGATTTAGTGATGTAATAGCTCTCTGCTGGCAACTATGCTTTGTTGCTTTTTTCAAACCCTATCCACTCATTCTTAAATAGCCCATTATTAAACTCTCTTCAATTACCCATCTTGAATATGACATCTGTTTCCTGCCAAAGTCTTGAATAATTCACTTCTTATATGAAAATTTATAGCTTTGATCAATTTATAAGCTATATCTTATTGTAACACTGGGGTCTATGACCAATTGCTCAAACTCTAATAACAGAATCAGTCTTTAACCATGGTGGGATAGATCAAGCTGGGAAAGGGTTAGAACAAATGTCCAGCAGATAGATTGCAAGATACAGCAAGTCTAGGAATTTTTTTAAAGGGGGAATTGGACTAAGAGGCATGACTACTTTGCAAAGTGAAGCTACAGATATGTCCCACCCAGAATAAGAGTGTAAAGAACCATTAGTACAAGTGCCAAGTGCTGTTCCAATCTGGGGCAGGGCGGGTGATCAGCTTATGGCCTAACGAGAGTCATTTAATAGGGATCCAGGAGTGTAGATGGTTGTCAGGGGCAGGTTTGTGATAACTCAACTGTGATGAGAATTTGAGTTCAGAGGCAGAAATCCAGGCAGAAAATAAAATGCTGGAGAAACACTTTCTAATATCACTGAGGAAGAAGCCCATAAGGCAATGACTCAGTCACAAAGAACTGGACTGTCAGGCTCAAAATGAGACCAGATGTGAAAACTGACCAAAACAAATTAGTGGATGCATGTCCTTAGACTCCCTAAAACTTCCTTCCATTCCTAGAGTCAGGAATGGAACTGAAATCTGGGGATGGACTGAGCTGGAAAGGTGGATGGGGTGGAGGAAGGGGGTTCAATAAATACAGCTGAGCTGTCAAGGTGAAAGGGATTCTTGGGTGGGATAACATGAAGTCTATTAAATACTATCCTACCTAATCCTTCCTCAGGGATCTCATTTGGGGGAAAACATCTCCCCTTTCACCAAAAGGTGGGAGTTTAAGAAGAAAGGTTGTTTTCTACATGGCTATCATTTATTAAGAACTCACTATGTGCTAGGAACTGAATTTTGCATGCATCTTCTTATTATATCTACACAATAACCCTACAAGATAGATACTACTATTACCTTCATTTTATAGACAAGGAAACTAAGAGAGGATAAATCATTTTCACAAAGTCATGCAGAAAGTTGGTGGTGGAACTGGGATTCACCTCTGTGCTGAGGCCACCCTCTCAACTACTAAGACACAGTCTCTGTGGCAACATAAAAGAGTCAAAGGAAGGCTGTGCATATCAGTCATCAGTGGAGTATATGTGAGTGGGTGGTGTGTGATGTGTGTGTTTATCTAGACAAATAGCTGCGTAGGTGTAAGCCCTTGGGGAGTTACGTTCTGCTGCACAGCACTCTCATATGTTATTGCTAGGACAATAATTTCATTGTTTTCAGACTGCAACGTTATCTTTCTCCAGAAGAGATTTGCCTGCCTTCTCACCAGTGGGAGCTGTGCCTGGCCCACTGCAGTATGACATTCAAAGTCATTCTAATTACCTCCCTTGCAATGCAATTCACCTTTTGGGTTCCCAGTCAAGGTGAAGATGAGAGGAGATGATACTTGTAACAAAATACTAGGTTTTCAACAGCTTTCAACTGCTTTTTAGCAGTAAAATCCTTTTGTAAATGCAATCATACTCAGAACCTCAATATACAAAGTTCATAAAATCAGAACCTTTCTTATCTAAGTTTTGAAAGCAGACCCAAGACACTGCCAGCTCGACTTTCTCCAGGTACTGTAAAGTTGTCAGTTAAAAAACACTGATCTTTTAGCAGTTTCTTATAAAACCCAATGTAGTCTTACATATGATCCAGAAATTGTGCTCCTAGCTATTTACCTAAATGAGTTGGAAACTTATGTCCACACAAAAAACTGCACACAGATGTTAACAGCAGTTATGTTGATAATTAGCAACAATTGGGAGCAAATAAGATGACCTTCAGTAGGTAACTGGATAAACAAACTGTGATACTATTCCATCCATACCACGGAGTGGTGTTCAGCAATAAAAGGAAATGAGCTACAAAGCCATAAAAATACCTACAGAACCTCAAATGCATATTACTAACTGAAAGAAGCCAGTCTGAAAAGACTTCGTACTGTATGATTCCAACTATGTGACATTCTAAAGAAAGCAAAACTACAGAGACAATTAAAAGATCATTGGCTGGCAGGGGTTGGGAGGCAGGTGAACAGAATAAATAGGTGGAACATAGAGGATTTTTAGGACAGTAACCTTATTCTGTAAGATACTATAATGGTGTATACCTGGCATTATGCGTTTGTCAAAACCTATAGAATATATAACACCAAGAGTAAACCCTAATGTAAGCTATGGATTTTTAAGATAATATTAATATATCAAGATTGGTTCATCAATTGTAAAAACTGTACCACACCAATGTGAGGTGTTAATAATAGGGGAAACGAAAGCAATGAGAATGCGAGTATATGGGAGCTCTTTGTACTCTCTGCTCAATTTTTCTGTAAAGCCAAAACTGCTCTATAATAATAAATAAAGTTTATTATTTTTTTAAAAACAATGATCTCAAGAAATACTGTGTGCTCAATAGGCTTAATAAATACTTGTTCAATAAAGTCACTGATTCAGAATTAACCTTGGTTCATTTTGACACCAGACATCCCTATGAAAACTCGTTAGTACATTTCAGTGATGGTACAACATGCTTTGTCAGGTTTCATACATGTGGTGGATAGAATAATGGCCCCTCAAAGATGCCCATGCCCTAATCCCCTAAACCTGTGAATATATTATTTTACATAGCAAAAGGGATTCTGCAGATATGATTAAGGTTAAGAGTCCTGAGGCTGGGCACAGTGGCTCACTCCTGCAATACCAGCACTTTGGGAGGCCAAGGCAGGCGGATCACTTGAGGTCAGGAGTTTGAGACCGGTCTGTCCAACATGGTGAAACCCCATCTCTATTAAAAATACAAAAATTAGCCATGTGTGGCAGTGTGTACTTGTCGTCCCAACTACTCAGGAGGCTGAAGCAGGAGAATCGCTTGAATCCAGGAGGCAGAGGTTGCAGTGAGCTGAGATCACACCACTGCACTCCAGCCTGGGTGACAGAGCGAGACTCTGTCTCAAAAAAAAAAAAAAAAAAAAATCCTGAGATGGAGAAATTATTCTGGATTATTCAGGTAGGCTCAATCTAATCAAAAGTTCTTAAAAGCAAAAAAAATTAAAAATTAAAAATACAACCCTTTCCCTAGTCAGTGAAAGGAAGTGTGAACTGTGCAGAAGATGAGTGTAAGATGCAACATTGCTGGTTTTGAAAATAAAGGTGGGGGGATGGGCACAAGCCAAGGAATGTGGGTGGCCTCTAGGAACTGGAAAAGACAGGAAATAGATTGTCCTCTAGAGCCTCTAGAAGGGAACACAGCCCTGCTGACAACTTTCTTAGCCCACTGAGAGCCATGTCAGATTTCTGACCTATAGAACCATAATAATGTGTGTTAGTTTAAGCCACTTAGTTTTTGACAATTTTGTTATGGCAGCCATGGGAAACTAATACAACACATATAGGAAGTAAAAACAAGTCTTGGGCTACTGCCTTGCCTCTCTAGCCCAACACAGGCCCCTCTCCAAGGAAGAAACTGAGCTCTCTCTTCCCTAATCCATGATCACCCCTCCAGTCACAAACTTAAGCAGTATATTTTGGGAGATATAATAAACGAAAATAATTCATCAGGATATATTTTTCAAAGCAATGCTTAAGCAATTTCACTTAAAAAACAAAAACAAAACTTCCATCTCAATGGACTTTTTTATTGGATAAAAGCAGCTTGATATCCTGCAAAGAGTTGGTGCTTTGGAGTCAAACAGACTCTACTTGAATCTCAACTCTGTCATTAGCCTGTGGTTTTGGACAAGTCACTTAACCTGAGTTTCAGAGTTCTTGACTGGGAAGTGATAAAATGATAATCATACACACAAAAAACAAAATACTACTTATATGAACACAAAAATGATAATGATAACATGTATGTTTTCAAGAAAACAAGCACAGGAAGAAGTGTTCAGTTGCTCCCCGTTTTCTTTTCAGTCTCGTTCGTTGAATATGTGCTATGCCAGAACCTCTAAGTAAATCACATGTGTGAGAGATTGCAACAGAAAGAGTGGAAATGGGTAAATAGATGAAAGAGGCAGTCTATAATCTATCTTCCCATATAGTTTCTCACTGAACAACAAAAAAAGAAGAAGCACTAACACTAGATAACACAGGAATGTAGGTCTGGGCCCCTACATTGCAAACTCAAAAGCTGTCCACATCTGATGTTTCTGAAAGTGCCTCTAATCCTAGTAAGTCACCAGCCTCTGCATCTTCAAGATGTTTTCTATTTCAAATTCATTGATACACAAAGCAAACAGCCTCATGGCAGAACTGGATCAATACCTCATATCTCTCTCTCAGGAAAACTGAGAAGGTAACCCTCTATTGTTCAGAGTAATAATTGCATTTAAGCCTTCAATCTGGACATGGACGCCACCACAATGGTCCTGGCTAATTCATCTGCAGGGGGTGCTACACCTGTGGAGGGTGCTGGCAGAAGGTGGCTTTAACAAAAATGATGAGATTTCTCTTTCCTAAGAGATATGTAAAGCACTATACAATATTAAAACTGGGAAATGTCACTGATTCATTTTCAAATAACAATAATAAATCTACTACATGTTAATATAAACATCATATTTTATGTAAATTATTACATCTTTCAAAACAAAATTTAGCAAGAGTAATGGGATTGTTTTTCATCTTTGCAAATCCCTTTAACATGTGGCTTCACAAAAGCCAGCCAAATTCTCATACCTGCTCCTACAAACTGTTGTGTATCACACGTCATGTCATTGGAAAACTCCACTGTACGCCGTGAGAGAATGAGAGTGAGAAAGACAGATAATGTCTCACCGTGATAATGAAAATAGTTCTGAGCCTACAGACCCCCAAAAATACTGGGCATCCTAAGGGTTCCTCAGACCATACTGGGAAAACCCCTGCTTTAGAGTCACACCTGGAGTTTGGCAATAATTATAACCATGTGTGCAAGTGTGTGTGAGTGTGCATGCCCATGTGTGTGTAAAAACAGAACCAAAGCAAATACTGAATGGGGGGTCTGAAAGCTTCTTAACATTGCTCCAAGGAAAGTAGATTTTTAAGTCTTCATATTTCTAACATCACTTTTCACATTAATGGGGCGTTATGCTAATTTGCCCCAGCAGCTCTGCTAAACCACCATTACCTCCTGCACTCCTTAGCTGCACTCTGTTTGTGCCCTTCACGTCCTTGTCTGCCAATTAACTAGGCCTGTTAGTCTGCTGCAAGCAAAATGTGCCAGAGCAGCAGCCCAGACAATCAGCCGCTGTTGCCTAAGGAAACCATTTAGAATGGCTGCGTTGAGGGCATCCCAGACTTTTTTGGTTTTGTCTGATAGCTCAGTATCAATTTGTTCATTGTTATTCCAAACACACAGACTATTCTCATCCCAGAGTGACCAGTGATATTACTCAGTTAACAGATCAGCCAGGGAAGGCTGAGCCATCCCTCTGCAAAGCACCAGGAAAGTGCAGGTTGGTAGGCCGGGGGAAAGTGCAGCCTCCAGGCCTCCAACACTGCAGACATGCGACACGCTCTCTCAGACAGCCGAGAAGGCATTTCTCAGATCTTCTGCTGATGTGATGGAAAATGAATACATCTTGGATGGAACATTTGTCAAAAATACTATGGTTTACAAAAACTATCATTTCAGCACACACAAACTGAGTTCTCCCTGTATTTCAGGCTTTATTTTAGGTATTTGCTATCTTAGAAAGAGCACTCAGTTGGGGATGTGCTAACTAGCCGTGTGTCCCTGGACAAATCACCTAACCTCTCATATCCTGTTTCTACCTAAGTAAAAATGGGGACACTAAAACAAATGAACTCTAATGACCTTTCCATTATAAAATTCTATGATCCTAAAGGTTGGCAAAACCTGTGAGAACATAAGCAGAGGAAAACACATTGGTAGATATGTGAAGAAGGAAGAACGTGGAGTAAATTTCTCTAATAACAGGACCCTTTCAAGGGAGTGGGTGCCCACCAGTGAAATGGAGGTGTTAACAGATGATGCAGACACTATCTAGAAATGCTTCCAGAACCTCAGGAGCTGGGGGTCGTGCACATTCCCCACCTGCACCAGGTATGGCTGCTTTCCAGGGACTCTGCCCTTTGCTCTTCAAGATCTCATTATTCTCAGGGCTCTAGAGGGAACACACAAAGCCCCCCATGATGCTGAGCACATGGCCTGGCTCAAAAAGGGCTGTTCTGCACAGAGAAATAGGATGTGTCACAGAGACAAAAACACCTGGCTGTAGCCCAGATTCTCAATGGAATTATCCTTATCCTTGAAACATGTGAGCACAGCTAATGTTAAGCCTTCAGCTAAACGTGAAAATGGTAACAGTCAAGACCATATTCCCCTGAATGACACTTCCCCCTCCTCCTCAGCTCTGCCACATGCTCACATGAAATATCAAATTGCTTGCAGCTCATATTGAATAATGAATATGCCCGCCTCAGCCTATCACCAAGCCTTCAGCAGTTCGCCTGGGGAACTGGAAGAGATGTTAGAGGTTTGCAGGCCAAGCACAAAATTGAAGACAAGCCTGAATTAATAATTTGCTTATTTCTATACATGTGCTTCAAAATAAAGTGCAAATTGAATAAGGTAATAACAGAGCTTGGGGGGAAAAAATGCCTTCCTCTTATTTGGAAACTGCTGACACTTCAATTTCATTATCTCTCACCACCCTGAATGTGATTTGCAAATGTGTTCTCCCTATGTCATCATGTGGAAATGTCTTCAGGAAGAGCCAAAAAACGAATGGAAAACAATTCCATGGAACTGCAGGAAAAAAGAAATTAAACCTCTCATTTTCAGCTCATTTTTTAGAGCACTGTTTCTTAAAATTGTGCTCTGTGGAGCTCTGCATCTGAATCACCTGAGCATTCCTTGGAAATTCCAAGGAAACTTCATATATTGTGTACACCCTGTTACTTCAGCTTTTTCCTGCATTGGCACAAAATCTCCATCATGTCCCTGTCAATCACAATGGCACACATACCTCTGGAGTCATGTTTTTTGAACTAGCATCTTTAAGCACATTTGTCCCTTCACATTTGTACCTAAAAATGTAGACATGTTTCCTCTTTTGTTTTTAATCATTGTCTCCCTTATGTCATATTCAGGCACTTATAGAAGAATGAAAACAATTTAAGTTTGAATCCAGCACCAACATCTTTTCCCATAAGGGCCATTTTCTGTGGTCTGAAGACTTCAGGAGAGAAATATTTTTAAAATGGGGAGATGCGTATAGACACACACACACACAAAGAGATTAAGAGAGATTTAAATAGCAAATATTTTTTGTGGTATATATTTAAGTATACAACATGATGCTTTCATAGACTCAAAATACTGAAGGAACTGCATCCCAAACAAACCTAAAAGAGGAATAAGCTAAAGACTTCCCCTATTCCTCAGTTCCCTTGGAATGGCATCCTCTATGAACAGTGTGGAGCAGCTCTAGGAGCAGTCTCTCCCATGTGTGATGGACAGTACCACACAAAGATCATCCAGGGTAAGAGCAGAAAATTATCCCCTTTATTCATGCTTTTCACTAGCAAAAGTGCTTCCACTCCTCCTCTCACTGCCCATCTTCTTTATCTGCCCACTATTCCTGTCAATCCTCTGCAAACTTTCCTGATTCCTTAAGATTGGGTTAAGTTTCCTCTGTGCGTGCTCCCATAGCACTTATTATTCTGGATTAAAACTGTATAATAATTTGTCTCTCATTTCACTGAAGTATAAGCTCCTGTAACACTGATATTCCAATTAGTTGGGTTTTGTATCCCCAACACCTTCTGTTCATTACTTGGCGTAAAATAGGAACAAATAATTGATTGAATGAATGAGTGAGTAAATGGGTGCAATTATATAAGCCCAACTCATTATGCAGAGGAGGGAAGAGGAGGCAAGTAGAGGAAATAAAAATTATGGACCTAACGATTAACAATGGAATATTAGTTCTCCCACATCTGGGTTACTAGTTTGCATTTGGTAGGCAACTTATGAAAACTGAAATTGGTAAGTGCCTATTTGGTCATGAGTATCAATACCACTTCCACATGCCAACACCCAAAGTCAGAAGAAATGGAAAATCGCTATTGCCCATTTTAATTACCAATAACCCCTCAGACATTTGGTTGGACCACATAGGTTAACCATCAATCATCTTCCCTCTAGAGGTAGCCTAAGCATCTCTTGGCAATTGCAATACATGAAACCCAAACAAAACAATGTCTCTGAGGATGCTCATCTTGCATTGCCTTTTATATTCCATTTGGGGGGGCAGGTAAGGACAAAGATTAGGAAGATGACCTAGCAAGGTCAATCATGGCCAACTTCCTCCTTCCTCCTCTACAGGGCAGCCTCTTATATCTGTAAATTAGAAATTGATAGAGATAAGAGTGTGTAATATAATCTTGGAGAGGTCTCAAGAACTAGAAGCAAAAACAAAGCAGATTTCCTATATATCATGATATAGTACAAGTTACTGGTCAGGGCCAACATGAAGTTCCCAGAAGGGAAAATGAAGAGAAATAAACAAAAACATCTCCACTTGAAGGTTTCAGGGCATCTCAAACAACTCCCCACATACAAAGCTGACTTTTTACCCCTTCCTTTAGAAATCTGCTTTTCCTCTAGTGTTCATCATCTTAGTCAATGGCACTAGCATTGAACCTGTTATCCAAATTAAAAACTTGAGGCTCATTATTAACTTGTCCTCTCTATCACCATTCCATCTAATCAACCACCAAGAACTACTGTTTCAAGTTTCTAAATATCTTTCTTCATTTCTATTGCTGGTATTTTATTCCATCATTACCTATTATCTACATTCTGTATTACTTAGATTAAATAGCATTTGCTACTTTGACAAAGAAGCTCAAAATCTAGGTGAATTCACACAATAAACATTTACTTCTCCACCCAGAAGAGTTCAATGAGAGTTGGAGGTGGGACTCCTATTGCAAACAATTGTTCGGGGACCCAGGCTCTTTCTATCCTGCTTCTTTGCCATCTTTTAGAGCATCTGAGTCCTCTATTGAGTCTACTACTTCTGTCTAGCAGATGAGGAAAGAGAGAACATGGAGGGTAGCTGAGCTCGGGAGTGGCAAACATCACATCCACTCTCATTCCATTAGCTAGGACTGTCACATGGTCTCACCAAATTGTGAAAAGGCTGAAGAAGTATCCAAATCTTGGTCAGGAAGAAAAAACAAGCATGGCTATTGGTTAAGTTTAGCATTATCTGCCCACAGACCTCCTCACAGCTACTCTTGTCCTAAACACCCCACTCCAAGCCATTCTTTACACTGCAGACAGAATAGGGAAAAATTCTGATCACATCACTGTATGTCTTAGAACCCTACAATGGCTGTCATTCCTCTTGGGATAAACACCAAAATCATTTTCATAGTGTATCAGTCAGGGTTTCATCAGCCTAGAGGAACCACCATGATAAACAACAAAGGATTTATTAGAGGGAGTAGACCTCACACAATTGTGAGAGCTGTTGGAGCAGTCCCTGTTGGCCATTGCCTCTGCATCTAGTTCCAAGCCTAAAGTTATCATAAATCAACCAGACTAGTGATCAGAAGGCAAGCTGGATATGGACAAAAACAAGAACAGATTGGAACCCATTTGAATGGAGATACAAATGAATGGGGATCCACAAAGACACTGGAAACTGTGAGGACAAACTGGAACCTGCATTTGTTTTTCACCATCTTCAACCTCAACCTTAGGCATGGAGCTGCCTGTGCACTTGGCTCAGGACTCAAAGAAGCTGAAAGAGGAGATCTGGTGGGAGGTGGAAGAGCAGCAGATCCAGGTGCTTCCCACTGCTACCCAGCCAGCAAGGTAAGTTCACAGATCTCAGACAGCATTGCGAGCTGCCACAGCACCTGGAGCTTTGCACCAACACCTGAGCATGAAAAGCATGGCTGTTGCATCACTCCTGCTTTCCAGATCTCCCATGAAATGTCTCTTGTGATCCATACTAACCCAGAACCATACAAGGATGGGAATTCTGGAAAATATGACACAGATCAACTAAGTGGAGAAAGTCCAAAGCCACCACATATGGTCCAGAAGACCTGCCAAGATATGGCCTCTGCCTTTACTTCTCCAGGCTTTTCTGAGTGAACTTCCCCTTCTTTTCCATTCTTTAAAGGTCACTCCCCTTGAAAGGATTTCTTGACCAAAATACTCAGTGCACTTTTAATTGCTTTTTCAAAGTCTAGCCTTACCATTAGACTACAAGTTCCAAAAGGGCAGGGACCATGTGCACAGTAGGCATTAATATGTCTTAGCCTGGAGCATGGTGCCTACTATTAAAAGTAATTTCAAAAACCGCAATTACTTTTGCACCAACCTAATACTTAGAGAAGGCACTCAATAAATGCCTGATAAAGCAACGCCAACTGGTGTATCAATGAGCCTCTTGTTAGATAGGATTCCAATTAAGCCACACAGAATTGATACTTACCCAGCTTATTTTCAAGAATCTCTAAAGTTGCAAAGACAGCTACCTGAATGAACATTCATTCTAAAGTCTGACATTCATTTTCATTGTACCTCAGCTAAATCTTTAATGCCTTTAAAACTACCCAATGAAGTTCTCATTTACGAAATATAGGCCACTAAATTATTATATATTAGCAGCCAGAAAGATAGGGAATTCTTTCTTCTGGAGATTTATTAGAAATAGTACACAGCTAACATTTCGACATTATGTTAGAACCACCTGCCCAAAAGCAGGGAGATGGCTTCTATGACCCTTTAGGGAAATTCCAGTTCAATGAGCCTATCAAAGTTATTTTACTAGCATAGCCACGTAAGATTAATCATCTTTGTGAATTCTTAATTGCTGTGGTCAGACAACCCCCAGAGAGTAATCCTACACCATGGCAGATTCGTGCTCCTTTTTCATTCTTCCATGATGTGATGAAGGAGAAGCAGGAAGCAGCAGCAGTTCACTGTGATTCCCTCTTTAATTTGCTCAAGAAATAATTATGGGTGTTTCCTGCAGGGTAAATGCTAGGGATACAAACATGACTAACAGGACTCAGAGCCTAGTGGGAAAAGGCAAGTAAACAGACTTAGTATCTTTTTAGAGATATTTGAAGAGAGGCAGCTACTATATCAAAAACAGATAAATGACCAAAATATCACAGGAAGTGCTCACTAAATATTAGCTAAGTGTCAGGCACCAATGTAAGCACTTTCTATGAATAACACATGTATTCCTCATAACAACTCAGTAAGGTACCTTTATCATTCCCCATTTTCACAGAGGAGAAAACTGAGTCACAGAGAGACTAAGCATCTTGCCCAAGGCCACACAGCAGGTCTTCAGAGCTTGCTGCTTAACCATGGTGCTACCCTGCTTCAACCCATCTCCCTGTTCCCTTCCACGATCCTTCTATGACTATTAGGCCTAATGATTACAAGTTAAGTTATTAAGGGTTCAATGATTAACTTCCAAAATACAATGAATTATTAGCATTGTAATAAAACTGACATTTAAAATCTACAGAGATGAAATTTGTAAACTATATCATCTGTTAATATAAGCACCAATTCTCAAAAGATGAATATAAATTACTACCCAGAAGGAATTTTCACCTCTGACAGCATCCCATCCTTGTCTGCATCTGTGCTTCTCCCTTGACTCAGGGCTAAACGATGGAGCAAACCTTCATTAGCCACCACTCAAGCCACCACATTTTGCAGGGGAAAAATGACAAAGGGGTATTCTTTACACAGAACACTTTACACAGAAACGGTAAAATAGTTTCCACCCTTTTCTGTCAATCCTGGAATTTCTTAAGCAGTACCCCTGAGAAACAGGTTGATTCCCTCAGTTCAGTCCTAAGTGGAAGGGAAATGGAGCACTGAGTTATGAAAAACACATGTGGAAAACGCGATTCTTGTCATTCTATTGGGAGATACAGAGGGGCATCAAATCATTTGTTTGACTTCGTATTTAACTGGATCGGGATCAGTTGTACAATCCCGACGAGGTGGTTCTGCTGCAATATCCAGTTCATTCCCTCGCCAGTCCTGCTCCAGCTCATCCACACTGGATGCTATGGAAGCCCATGGAGCAGCAGGAAAGGCTTCTCAGAAGTTGATCTCAAAGAATCCAAGTAGCTCCCTATGACTGCAGGATAGGGTGGTGGGTAGAAAAGATAGGGAGGGCAAGAGGGGGCTGTTATTGAGATGAATCCAAAGATATCAGCAGGGGTTAGACTGCTGGGTGTCCAGACCCTAATCTCTGTGGAGAATGACTGGAGAATCCTCAATAGGAAAGACCACAGAATCACTCTGGAAGTAGCAATATAAACAAATGAGAAGTCCCTTCCCTAGAACCTGTATGGTGACCTAGCACTGGGGAAAGAAGCTGCCTAGTTATTATTTCCTCAGCTAGGTCCTAGATGGAAGAGAGAACTGAGCACTGGCTTAAGAAAAGCTGCTTTATTTCCCTACATAACAATAGATCAAAAGAAAGGATAAGAGGGGGAAAGGGTCTTTTTGTTTTCTCCTTTTCTTTAGCTATGATCACAGAATATACATGAATCTAAGTGAGGTTCAAATGCTGACAGCAAAATTCAGTGGAATTCATAACTTTCGAAAGGGGCATTCTGGGAAAAGAGGAGAAGTTGAAATTGAGCCATGAGAACGTGAGAGTCTTTCTAAACTTTTTTACAAAGGGGATACATAATAGCCTGGCAAAGGAGTCCAAGAGATGACAAGAGAGCATCAGACACATTTAAACGACCTATATTGGGGACTGAGTTTAAAACTGAGGAGGAAGACACAAACATTTACCCTTGGGGCCATAGTCTGTCCTCTCTTCATGGTGGCTTGCCCACGGATACCACAGGAGTGGGGCACATGGATTAAGAGTGGTTTATGATCCTTTGTCTCATAACATTTGATCAGTGGAGAAGTTTTTACGATACTTTACAGTACATAGTAGTTAAATTGAACAAATATTACGACCACAATAAAACACATTCTTATCACTAGAATATAAATCAGTAATTGCTACATTGTGAGGGAGTTTCCCCCACAAGTCAAGGGACACTGCTGGCATCAATTGGGGGAGAAGTTTAGAGGGAAACCACAGCATCAAATATCATTTAAAATCAAAACACCACAAAATTAAAACATGTTCCCTCCAGGGCTTCCAGGCTGCTTTTCAAACCTTTTACAAAGAGCTTTTCTCTCTCTGGTCGATCACTAAAAAGCCACCTAAATAAAACCTATGAATAAGGACCCCAGTGGAGAGACTGACTTGCCATAAAACGCAGAATGCTTTGGTGCTCAGTAGAGATTCACTCCTGCCACACACAGCTTGGCGGCTGCAATCGACTCAATACTAGCACACATGTTTCCAATTACAAACCGAAGCTTTCGATCAGAGGTAAAGCTAATTGTTTTATGCTGCTAGCCTAGGAAAAACTCTGAGGGGAAAAATGTCTAGAGCTTATGTAGTTGGACTTCTTAGGAAGAAAAATGGACCACCCTCATCAAGGTGCTGGGGAAGTGTTGAGCCCCTGGTAAAATAAAATCTGTTTTCCTCCTTTGGTTTGAATTCCTTGAGTTATTGCAACTTCTTGAAATAGTAAAATCAAAACTGCATCTCATAACAATCTAATGGGTACTTCTTATTTTATAGACTCTTTGAAACATGTCAAGCTCTGGACATTTGAGACAACACTGAACGTCCACATTCTGCGGTCTCCAGAGCTTAAGGTGATAAATAAGGTAGCTCTGAAGCCAGTTTGTGGAACTTCTAAGGAAAACGGGCTCAGGGACTGCTGCTATTTCTTGGTGATCTGGAGCCATATAACCTTATGAGTTTACAAGGCATTATCCACTGTTTTTTTAAAAAATCTTGTTTTTGTGGAATGATCCAAGAGTAGAACCAATTTGGAGAATAGTATTTAAAATTCAAAACAACAGATTCCCTCAAAACATGAAAAGTAGTAATTTACTCTATAAATTTTTTTTAAAAGCTAGCACATATTGACTACAGCACATACTATACAGCACATACCTTGCGCTAAGAGATCCCTGGGGGGCCGGGCACGGTGGCTCACGCCTGTAATCTCAGCACTTTGGGAGGCCGAGGCGAGCGGATTGCCTGAGCTCTGGAGTTGGACACCAGCCTCGGCAACAGGGCGAAACCCCGTCTCTACTAAAATAGAAAACATTAGCAGGGTGTGGCAGCGTGCGCCTGTAGTCCCAGCTACTCGGGAGGCTGAGGCAGGAGAATTGCTTGAACCTGGGAGCGGAGGTTACCGTGAGCCGAGATCACGCCACTGCACTGCACTCCAGCTGGGCTGACAGAGCGAGACTCCGTCTCAAAAAAAAAAACATTAGCAGGGTGTGGCAGCGTGCGCCTGTAGTCCCAGCTACTCGGGAGGCTGAGGCAGGAGAATTGCTTGAACCTGGGAGCGGAGGTTACCGTGAGCCGAGATCACGCCACTGCACTGCACTCCAGCTGGGCTGACAGAGCGAGACTCCGTCTCAAAAAAAAAAAAAAAAGAGAGCGAGAGAGAGATCACTTAGTCCTCACAGCAGTCAGTGAGGCACATGTTCTTATCCTCTATTTTATAAGCGAATAAATGGAGGCTCCAAGAGTTTAATAAATAATGGTGGCAGCATTTGAACTCAACCCTAGGAGTTTATCGCTATGACATAATGCCACCCCTTGAGAAATAACAAGGTAGACACACTGGTGTGGTACCTCAGTTTCCCTCTACTGATGAGTCACGACAAAACCACCACTCCATTAAACATAAATGTCCATGATCATCATACCTCTATTCTTTTACCAATCACTTCAATTAGTAAGGCGTGTGTTTCTAGGGGAGAAAGTGCTTAATCACTTTTGCCCTTAGCAGTGGTAGCTCATTCAGTGTTCTGGCATTCTTGTGCTATAGAAATTTTAATGCTTACAAAGGTGATTTTTCCCAACTCTTTTAAAAATGCAGATACATTTACTCTCACAAAAGACCCGTAATAGACAATCTGGAAACCATTTGTTCATTTGTGATTTTTAAAATTATAACTATTTTTAGTGTGTTTACATTTTACATATATAATATTTTAGTGTTTATATTGTGTTTTTAGTATTTATATAAGTGTATATATAAAGGATGAAAAATAACAATGCAAATAAGATTGAATTGCTTTTCATTTTACCTTCTAAAAACCTGATGTACAGAGCACATCTTTGTGCTTCAGACAACCAATGTGCTGTCTTATGCTCCAGATAACCACTGTATTTATTATGTAGACTAGTAAGGGAACTGACTTCAACTTTCTTACTTAAGTTCTTATAGCCTATCCTTTTCCACACAAGCAAACAAGGCATTATTTCTAACACACATACATGGAACTGTGAATCAAGTGTAAACCAAGAATAAAATTATAAGCCCCCCAACCATCTGAATGGACCCCTCCTCTCTGCCAAGAGCATTCCAAAGTTAACCTGAGAAACTAGTTCAAACCATGATGGGAAGGGGGAGCCAGACTTGCCTCATTCTCCCCTCCTCCCTTTTGGAATTACTGATAGAACAGACTTTAAATCTAATAAGAAACATTAACAATCTATTCTCTCTGAAAGCCTGCTACCTGGAGGATTCTTCTGCACAACAGGAACCCTGATCTCCACAACCCCTTATCTTAACCCAGACATTCTCTTCTATTCATTTTAGGTCTTTAGACAATTAATCAACTCTTTCATCCAACTGCCAATTAGAAAATCTTTGAATCCACCTCTGACCTGGGAGCCCCTGCTTCCAGTTGTTCCACCTTTGTGGACCAAACCAATGTACATCTTACCTGTATTAATTTATGGCTTATATCTCCCTAAAAGGTATTAAACCAAATTGTAGTCTGGCTACCTTGGGCACATGTTGTCAGGATCTCTTGAGGGCTGTGTCATGGGCCATTGGTCACTTATATTTGGCTGAGAATAAATCTCCTCAAATATTTTACAGAGTTTGACTCTTCATCAACACAACTTGCAAGTTTGAAATTTTCTATTTTCACAAGTCATAATAATTCAGCCTCCCTCAAATGAAGGGAATAAGCACAAGGAAGCTAAGTTGAAACAGTCTCCTGAAGTTGCTAATAATTCATCTACACAGTTGCAAAATATAATAATAATAATAACAATTGCAGTACTTATTCACTAATAATTACCATTTTCTCATGCTTCCTAATTGTAATAGTTTCCCACCAAACACAGAACTGGCAATATATAACACATTTCCATTGCCCCAATTAATGCAGAAAAAAAGCTAAATCATTCTTTGGGCAACCTGAAAGAGAAACTCAAATCAGCATTGGAAAGAGTGCCTGTTTCTTGTTTTATACTAATTGCCATGTAAATTAACACAAAGCACAGCCCACCAGCAAGGAAAATGAAGGTTTCTTCACAGACCATCAACAAAGTCGCCTCCAGAAGCCTAAATAACCATGCTTGTTTCTTTAGACAATAAAATGCCAAAGTTTTTCCTTTGCTGTCAGCAAATGATGAATACATGTGGTACCGATTATTTAATACCACTAGACCACCAGGGAAGAAGATTTAGGTGAACTGCAGCAGAACTATGCCATTTATTTTTATTACCATGCATTAAAAATTACGTTTACAGATAATTGTTTTTCTCCTTCCAATAAAGCAAGATTTTTAAAAATCCCAAAGAATATTTAATAATACTGGACCACCAGGGAGGAATTTTAAAAGTTGATTTTTTCATTGAAAAATTAGATTTGCTTTTTAAATTTTTCCAATTATTTTTAAGTGCAATTTGTGAAGAAATTATTTTAAACCAGAGTAGTGAGTTTTCTGCTGGGGGAGTGTCTCACAGATTAAGTTATTCCTTTACAAGGGTAATCAGCTAATCAAATCAGCCCTCAGAATCACTGGTTTTAAAATTGCTGTGTAACTGCATGTTTTAAATTCTGTTCTACCACACATCCTCATAGGTTTCTATGAGAGCCCAGGTTTCTAAAACCCTCAAGTAAAATTAACTCTTGATTTTTTTCCCCAGCAACTTTGTACTAGACAGAGAACATTTTTCTATTTGCTAGTCACTTAAAAGGAGTGTGAGGAGCACAAGGAGGAGGAGCAGTAACAACAGCAGAGAGAAGAAAAGGACCCAAAAAGAGGGAAAAAAGAGAAAAAAACAAAAGGAAATTAAATTAGGCTCACACAGTGGTTGAAATAATGATCTCTGTAAGCTTCAGCTGGGCATATTGACGATTAGAAGAGGCAGTCATTGTATAGGTTGAGTATCCCTAATTCAAAATCCAAAATGCTCTAAGATCTGACACTTGTTGAGGATGGACATGACACCCCAAGTGGAAAACTGCACACCTGAGCTTATGTGATGGTAACTAAAACCCTGTCAAAACTTTGCTTCATGCTCAAAATGATGTAAAATAGTAGATAAAATTTTACAGACTACGTGATAAGGTGTATGGGAACCATCAATAAATTTTGTGTTTAGACTTGGGTCCCATCCCCAAGGTATCTCATGTATATGCAAATATTCCAAAATATCAAAAAATCCAAAACCCAAAACACCTCTGGCCCCAAGCATTTCAGATAAGTGACATTCATTTTCCTTTCCTCCACTCCTTGCCCCTACCCTTTTTCCTCCTTTCTTTCCCTCTTCTTATCTTTCTTCCCCTCTTTCTCCCTGTCCATCTTTCTCTCCTCCCTCTCTTCCCTTTCTTCCTCTCCCTCTCCTTCTGCCTTCCTTTTCCTCTCCCACTCCTCTCTCCCTCTCTCCCCAAAATGCACAGTCCTAGAGTTAAAGTCTTCTAAGCTAATCTTACATCAATATCAGAATGCCAGGCCAGGCGCGGTGGCTCACACCTGTAATCCCAGAACTTTGGGAGGCCGAGGCGGGCGGATCACCTGAGGTCAGGAGTTTAGAGACCAGCCTGGCCAACATGGTGAAACCTCGTCTTTACTAAAAATACAAAAATTAGCTGGGCATGGTGGCAGGTGCCTGTAGTCCCAGTTACCCTGGAGGCTGAGGCAGGAGAATCACTTGAACCCAGGAGACAGAGGTTGCAATGAGCCAAGATCACACCACTACACTCCAGCCTGGGTGACAGAGAGCCTTTGGCTCTTCCTGCTTCTCCAATTCAGAGGGTTTATTCCATCCATCATCATACCATCTGCTAAAATATCCTAATTTATTAAAACAACTTTGTCAAATATTAGTTCAAGTGACTCCATTTTCTGGTGCAGTTTGTGCCTCTAATTATACAGTGCCCATTCACATGATTATTTTCAGGGATATAGCTCCTTTGAGACTCAGGTCTGTCATAGAACTACAAACATGCCTTTGCATAAACTGAAACATTATTTCAGTGCCAAAGCTTTCATTTGTCTTGAGAAGCCAAGAATGTTCCTACAATGTAGGACATCTTCGGATCACACAGTGAATCTCTGTGGGAACCATCTGGTTTGGGTATAGGTTCCTTTGATTTTAGGGCTGGCTTGACTACAATGCAGTTTGTTTGCTATGATCAGTTTCTTCTAAAGTGAAAAAAGCACAAGCTGGCTGTAGACAGATTGGGTCAGGGCTGATTGGCATTGAACCTGTTTTGCAGTGTGCAGCCTGCAGCCAGTGGGAGCCGTGTGTGCCCCATAGCCAGGCTCTGGGAAGACCACTAAGCATGGCCTTTACACTGGACCCCGGCACAAGGACCTTCTCCTGACTTCAAAGCACTTAGTCTTTTCTGCTGACATAAAGCCAAAACTAACCCACCTCTATCATTTCTCCCATGCAAGGAAATTGCTGGCCCTCCTATCTCACCTAAGCTATTCTTCTGGAACATTTGCCTTCAGACTTCACTTCTCTGGCTCCCATAAGCAGAGCTCGTGATCTCTGTGGGCCTCCAAGCAAAGATTCAAAGAAGAAACAGGGATCAAATGCAAGCCTGGTCTTGCCAGTCCCTCACTTAGAACACTTCTATGGCTCCCTGTTGCCACCAGGGAAGCTGAAATCTTCTTTCACAGGGTATAAAAGCATTCTCCAGCTTCAGTGCCTCACAGAATGAATCCCTCAAGCACATGGACCTCTGGGGACCTAATGACGTCTGAGCTTTTGCATGTGCACTTTCCTTGCCAGGACTCTTACTAAGAATTTCTTCCCATCTGCATCAGCAAGATTAACATGAGAACCTAAACGAAGGCAGAGCTCTAAGAAGGATCTCAGGTAACTCTTGGAGGAAGCATTTTATGTCTAGAACAAATGTCTCCAGATTTGTGTGATGTGGGAGAAGAAGGAGAAGACAAGACAAAGTCAAGGCAGTATGAGGGTTTCAGATTGTCAGTGCCATGGACAGGGAGGCCCTGTGACAGCTCAGGGATTGTGGTTGGACTCCTGGCCGTTTCTATGGCCACCTCCCTATGGACCTAGGGAGATAAAGAAGGTTATCAGAGAATAGATATCCTAGAGACCAGAGGAGCATGCTAGTGCTCAGAGATGGCTCATTCTTGCTTAGTTCCCGGAGGCATCTGAAGCTCTGAGATGACCTCACCTACTAGGTTGTGGGGGATCCAAAGAAGGTATACATTGTTCAGCAAAGATATTCTGGATTTTATGGTGCACTTCTAGGCATTAGGTTCTCCGGTCACTGCATGAATGTGTTGGCCAAACACACTTTCCTATTGTCTTAGTCCACTTGGGCTACTATAACAAAATACCATAAACTGAGTGGCTTATAAACAACAGAAATGTATTCCTCGCAGTTCTAAAGGCTGGGAGGTCCAAGATCAGGGTGCCAGAAAATTCAGTGTTTGAGAAAGGCTCACTTTCTGCTTCACAGATGACACCTTTTCACTCTGTTCTCACATCGTGGATAGGACAAGGTAGCTCTCTGGGGCCTCTTTTATAAGTGCACTAATCCCATTTACAAAAGTTGTGGCCTCATGACCTAATCACCTCTCAGAGGCCCCACCTCCTAATACTGTCACTTTGGGGATTGGGGTTTTAAAATGTGAATTGTGGGGAGACACAAACATCTTGACCACAGCACCTGTGACCAGCTTGGCACATTTTTTTCACCTGGCTTACAAGAACTTGACTTACTAGAACATGGGCCACTGAACTGGAAATCAACTGTGATTGAAATAATACAATAATAAAGCTACTACAACAGTAACAAAAACCAATATGCCTCAAATTTTAATGATGCTTCCCATCGTAAGGGACTTTCACAAACATCTTACCTGAGCCTCGCAACAACCCTCCTGTGAAGCAAGTGATCTTATCCTTATATGAGAGATGAGAAAACTGAGGCTCTGGAAGCATAAGTGATTGGCCAAAGGCTACATAACTCATAGATGGCGTTAGTGTTCTAAGTATATGTCTTCACATCGGGCCCTGTGCTCCTTCTTCTGTACTTTGCCAATTTTCACTAGGACTAAATCAACAGCAAACCATTAAAGTAGAGGCTTAATTCTCTGATAAGGACTCGAACTCAGTGCAACAAATGTCTGTTCAGCCTCAACTCTGAACCTCCACCTGGCACTGCCTCTCAACATTTCTCACAGATCACAAAGCCCTCAGGGCTTTCAATTGTCAAGGCTCCTATTTTATTAAAATACATTATGTTAAAACAGTTGTAAACACTGTGACTTTTTAAATATTTATAGTTAACAAATTAATGTTCTGAACACACATATAGACAATTACAATGAATGGATATAGATAACTCACTTGGAAATAAGTCAAAATAAGAGCTATTGGTCAAGGTGAGACCTTTCCGGCCTTTGGACCCTACCTGTGCCAAGAAATGCCTCATTCACTAGAGAATTCAAACATCCTTAGACTCTAAAATGGTTTTTATGCAAAAAGATAGAATTTCAAAGATTTTGAGTAAATTCCCAAATTGCCTAACTTTGTGATTAATAATGGCCAGGGTCCCTGGGAAAGAACACTGGACCAGGAGTTCAGAGACATAGGTTCTAGACTCAACTGCTCTGACCTAGCCAGGAAACTACGATGAAGGCTCTCAACCTCCCAGGGCCTTGATTCCCTCATCTATCAAAGCTACTGGACTGTACCATGTGAGATGCTTACAGCTTCTTGTGCTGTGATTTGAGTGCTCATCCCTGGAGAAGCTCCTTCCTGGCCCATGAACTAAAACTAATGATTGCTTCAGGCAAGCAGGACTGCAAAACTATGCGAAACGAAGAGAATGTGCAATCACCAAAACAAACAAGCCTGACTTCAGGAGCCAAGCCACACTGAATAATAGCAAATGGCAGTAACTTGGAGACTGGCTGCACCCAAAAGGGCATTCTGTTTTACATGATGCACAGACCATTGTGAATTTTCATTAACATTCATGCATAGAAATTTCCAGAGCAAACATTCCTTGGAAATAAAAACTGCAGTCCTAGATGTCATCATTTTCCCTATGCTGTGAACTGCTGAGATGACTGCATTCTGTATGGGCCGCCACAAGGGGTTTAAGAAATCTTGATTTGCCCAAGGATGTTAATCAAGCCTAGAGGTTTAGAGTCTGGGCTTTTGTGCTGATGTGCTGTGTTTGTTTTAAATCAGAGTGACTACTTGGAGTGAGGCTGAACCCTGTTATTAAATCCCCTTTTGTTCTACATGCACATCCATCAATCTTATCTTACAAATCAAATAGAGAAGGAATAGCATGGTTATAATGAATCTCTGTAAGCTGTTTCCAAATATCAAGTTAGATGCCCTATACAATATCTACCTATAAATATTCTTTAATAATATAGTGAAGTTTATCTCAGTGTTTACACTACCTTTTTGCATTAAAACAATGCCCTGCAATCTCTTCTGGTTTTAATATCACTTAGACTATAGGACTTGCTTCGAATTAGAGTATTTTCCTGATTATTTGGATTATATCCAAGCCAAGATAGTTTTGTTATAAATAAGGAAAAGAGTCACTTATTGCCCATGCCAGATAACTTTAAAAATTCCAAACTCACAGATATATTATTACTTATGTTACTAATTTGAAAGCTGGGCAGAGGGTAAGTGTCTCCCAGTTAACTGCTCCTTCTCCCTTTTAGAAAGAGAATCCCTTCCGAAGTTTTAGCAAGGCAGAGAGCCACCTAGATAAAGACTGTATCTCTCTGCCTCCCTTGCAGCTACATATGGCCATAGGACTAAGTTCTTATAAATATGATGTGAGCAGAAATGTGTGCAACTTCCAGTTCTTGACTTACAAGAACCCTTAGTCTTCACTCTGCTCTCTCTCTTCCTCCCTTCCCATGGCCGGAATGTAAACTTAACATAAGTTTCAATCAGGCAGACATGGACGCAACCTTGGGACTGGCAGAGCAACAAGAGAGAAGCAACCTCAATTCTGGGATGACTCTGGCCCCCTTGCTTTTCTGTAGGCTGTTATATGAAAGAGAAATGGACATTCATCTCGACTAAGCCGCTACATTTTGTTATGGCAGTTTACTAAATAACCTAATACAGTAATTTTAATTTAAGCTTGGACTATATGGCTCTTTTTCCTACAGAGAATCATACTTTCCCATGTATTTTTCTTACTGTATACACAGTCATAAAAATAAACATTTTAATAGGTATTATATATACATAGGAATCAGCACAGTGTAGTGTTTAAAAGTGAGGGGTCTGATATCAGTCCCCAGAACTCAAATATTGTCACTGCCACTTACCAAGCATTATGTGACCTTGGGAAAATTACTTACCTCAGTTTCATTATCTATAAATGTAATCATGACAATGCCTAGCTCAAAGGGTTGTGGTGAACATTAAATAATAATGCATATTGAGAACATGATAAGTTCTCAGTAGACGTCAGCTCTTATGATAATGATGACATTATTGCTATGTCTAAATGGCAAATTTAGATAGCCATACAGGACATAAAGTACTATGAGATATAGCTTCAATTTGTTCAGACTCTGAAAAAAGATAAGGTGAAGCAAAATTTTAATCCTGCAAAATTGAAAAACCTCACTTTTGAACTATCTTGCTTCTTTTTTCCCCAATGAAGCATCTCTTTCTTATTTTTATTCCCTAATTTCTAAACTACCAGCCAAGCAAGAATGAATGTCTTGTCATCAACTCCTATGTTTACCTAGTAGTTTCATTTTGAACCTTTGTTCAGGGATTCCCAAGCAATGTATTTTAGGTAAAAGAAAAAAAAAGGTATTTGGTGGTACCTCTTCTAAATTCAGATTGAAGCTCAGTTTGTCCCTGTTTGTCACTGGTTCCTCATTCTGCCCTGCTGCTCAGTCATCATGCTTTGCCCTCAAACTCTCCAACCCCCTCGACACTTGGCTTGAGGCATAAAACAAGTACTATCTGTTTAGGAACTTCACATCTGAGGAGTGGAAAGAGTTAAAGAGGGTAGACAGAAATGAGATAATGACCAAACACTGGCCTTTCAGCCCTGGGACTGGGGAAGTTTGGGAACTGGTGGGGCAGGAGGAAAGAGAGCACTGGGAATAATGGATAGCTGGCCATTATAAGATCTAGGACACATGTTTTAGGTATATGGGCTGTTGATGACGGCAATGGTAAAATGAGGGATGATTAAACACTGAAGCATAATAGAGTAACTGTCAGCATAAATACCTATTTGGGGAAATCCTGTCCCTTGCAACAACATGGATTAACCTGGAAGACAATGATAAGTGAAATAAGCCAGAAACAGAAAGACAAATGCCACATGATCTCTTTTATATGTGGAATCTAAAAATGTCAAACTCATTGAAGCAGAGAGTTCAGTAGTGGTTATCAATGGCTAAGGTGAGGCGTGGGGGATGGACTGGGGAGATTGTGATCAAAGGATACAAAACTTCAGTAAGATAGGAGAAATAATTCCAAGAGATCTATTGTACCACATGGTGACAATAGTTAATACAATGTATTGTATTCCTGAAAATTGCTGAGGGTAAATTTTAAGTGTTCTCATCACAAAGAAATAAGTATGTTAATTCGCTCAATTTAGCCTTCCACAAAGTATACATATTTCAAAACATCATGTTGTACCTCATAAATATATACAATGTTTATTTGTCAACTAAAATAAATACATTTTAAAAGATATCTGTTACATATCCTAGAGTACTGAAACTAGACAAAAAACCCAAATTGCAGAGTTTTATAAATCATAAGGTTCCAAAGGTGAGGTATTGATAAGGATGATGATGATGATGATGGTTGAAATAGACACTGTGACAATACCTGTGGTGCTGAACTTCTCCCCTTAGACTAGCCTCCCTTGCTCATAGCAGAACAGCTCTTTCAAGTATTACCTTATTCCATTCCCTCTGGCCAGAAATGATTAGACCTGTACTCTACAATAGGCCTATCAGATTGCTTCTCTAGCAAATATGGTTACTCAACAATTGGTTTCCACTTTTGGCTCTGGTAGACTAGACTTGCATCAAACTAACCTTCTCACTAAGAGCAGCTAGATGGGCTAAAATACCAAACAAAAAAATTAAATGAAATGAAAGAGCTACCAAGATTCAAACACCCAAGGGCCAAGATACTGGAGATAAGGAAAAGAAAGCACAGAAATTAGCCTGACAGTTGGCAATACCTTTCTCATTGAGGCATTTTAACTATCAGCTAAGATGCTAAAAAGCTGAGAAGAGCTTTCTTCTGTTGAGACAAAAAAAAAAAAAAAAATCAGAGTTCAGGGCCCACTAAGAATAAGGGTCCTAAAAACACCCCAAACATTTGGTTAGAATCACTGAAAGTCTTCACCCTAAGAATAAGAGGTAACTAGAAATAAACAACCTCTGTAAAGACTTAAACACAAATTTGAATTAGTTCAATCTCAGATTGGATTAAGATAATTAGTCTCTACCCTAACAGCTAACATGTGAGCATAAGAAGCAAAAGCATATTCTCTCTGTTGGGTGATAACATCATCCAGACCTTCAAATGGTCTCTTCAATTTTTCACATACAATGCTCAGCATTCAGCAAGAGACCATTTAACCAAACCAAGAAAAGAAAATATATCAGACAATAGAAATAAACCTCAGGAGATCTAGATATTGACGTTAGTCATTTACTCACCAATTTACTGCATACCTACTAAAGGTCATGAGCTGAGCTAAACAATGAGAATACACAGATGAGAAAAATAGTTATGGTTCCTGCCTTCATGGAGCTCATAGTCTGGTGGGAGAGATCAATAATAATCTTTCATAGGAATTAAGATAAAGAGTCGGTAAGAGTCCATTAGATGGTGATAGGCATGCAACTGTGGGATCATATAAAGTGGTGGGCGTAGAAACAAGAGGCTTACAAAGAAAGCTGACCTGCCAAAGAAGAGAATGAAGTGTATTTACAGAAAATAAGCAAAGAGGAAACAATATGCAGGCCCAGAGAGAAATACAGAGAGAGAGAGAGACAGCAGCTTCCTAGTGGCATTCTAGTTCCTGGGAAGCCCAGGCACATTTCCCATAACTGGTGTCATAAGATTGGTCCCATATCCTTTTAATCAGCACTATTTTGACAGGAGCTTCCCTAAGTAAGTTTCTTTTCCTTGTAACAGATATGATTTCTGACAAAGACAGGAGTCATTTATGTGACCTGGGAACTATTATGATAACTGTCATAGAGCCAAAAAGGGAAAAGATGTAAATTAAATCTGTGGGATTAGCTTATTGTTAATTTCATCTGATTACACTGGAAAACTGTATACACACGTGGTCAGACTTACAATAGTGTGAAGCAATTAGAAGGAACAGCAGGCACGAAGCAGTGGTGATTCTGTGTCCAAACATAAACAAGATTGCCTCCAAAGAAGTCAGTTACCTGCTCAACAAGTAAAAATCTAAATGCAGTGTTTAAACAAGTTGTATTATGTTGCATTCCTTGTTCAAATCACAAAATATGTTCCTAGTGTTTTTAGCCATGTAGTTGTCCTTTTTCTGGAAGTATTTTATTGTATTTTAGCTGTGCAAATTCCTATCTTTTGCTTCTCCTCCTGCCACCTGTGGCTTCAATTAGAAGACCCCTCTGTCCAAACTTCGTGTATCCAAAGCTGTGTAGGAAGACAGTGGTACACAGAGACACACAGGGCAAAGGCACATGAAGGCACAGGGATGCAGAAGAGAGATGTGCAGAAAGGCGGAATGGGATTTGGGGGTTGTCAAAGCCACACCAAAACTAATGTAAAAGTAATATAAGAAAAAGGACACTAGGCAACTGGCCATGTTTAAATTTCAAGAGGAAGAACTTCAGCATTCTCTTGAAACCATGTACCCTCTGACAATGGCAATTATATTTTCTCCTCGCTCACTTTAGCTTGTTTGAAGCAGGCCAGCTTATATTTATTTATAGGTTCATATCTGGCTCTCCTGTACACATACACCTACAAACATATAGTTCATAAATTTTAATCAGCAGTAAGAAAAAGAAGGAAGAAAGGGGAAAAAAGAAACGAATGTTTTCTGTTGGTGCATTCAGCATAGCACAGTTTGAAATTTCACCCATAAATATGTCAGTTTCTTTTTTCCCCATCCAAATCCACACACACACACACACACACACAAAATGAAACAAAAGAAGCAAGCCTCACTAAATAAAATGAGCTAAAATTAGCAAGCGGCAAAGATGATGCCAGTTGCCCAAGGCAACAAATGTTTGATGGATGGAATAATTAAGATCGACAGTAAACTAATCTCTGTTCCTTTATTGAAAACAAAGTCCCCTGAATCAATTAGCCTTGTCATGGATACCTTTTGTAAAACAGCCATGACATCCTGACCATTTCTCTTTGTTTATGGATTTACCCACACTTTAGTTAGTGCAAGGGCTGATTTCAAAAGCACAACAGATAATAATGGAGGATTCCAATACATTAGGCATTGCACAAGCAGAGTCACTGTCCTTGAAAAAATATAAATGTCTAGACAAAGTAGTCCCAGAAGATTTCAGATATTCTCAACACATATCGTCAAAGTTTTGCTCTTAATAAAGTCTGAAAATCTTTTACACAGGGCAAACGTGTACCTGTTAGGATGGAGATTGAGTGGCCTACCCTCATAAATGATGGAGTTGGGAGACCAAACGGTCTTATTGGGGCTTGTACTCACATGGTCATTTTGGGCTCTGAGACAAAAAGAGAGCCAAGAAGCTAAAAAAGACAAAAGGAAGATGTTTCTAGAAAAGAGGGTAGGAGGGGGTGCTAACATTCTACACCAAACACACCAACTCTGCAGCAGCTACTGCAGTCGTCTCCCTCAAGTTAGGGAATAAATCGAAACTAGTAGAGATGACCAAGAAGAACTGTGCCCCGGCTTCAAGTGCTTTCGTGACCTGAATTAAAGCAATGGTTGCTATGGTCACATAAGAATCTGAGGGATTCCTATAGTTAATCAAAGGGCTTGGGGCAGAGGGTTATGATTTAAGCATAAAACAATTTTTGAGTTTCTTTTATAGAAAATCTTGCTTATGTTATTTGTCTACTTTTCTGCTTCTTTTTTTTTTTTAATGGAATCTCATTCTGTCACCAGGCTGGAGTGCAGTGGCGCAATCTCGGCTTACTGCAACCTCTGCCTCCCGGGTTCAAGTGATTCTCCTGCCTCAGTCTCCCGAGTATCTGGGATTATAGGTGTGCACCACCACACCCAGCTAGTTTTTGTATTTTCAGTAGAGACAGGGTTTCACCATGTTGGCCAGGATAGTCTTGATCTCTTGACCTCATGATCTGCTCACCTTGGCCTCCCAAAGTGCTGGGATTACAGGCATGAGCCATTGCACCCGGCCTGCTTCTTTTTAAGTGCAGCAAAAGAAAGTCACCTAATGTTTATTTGATAATATAGGCTCTTGGAGTGCTTTGGAAGTGTTACTTCTGAATATCCTGGTTGGATAAGTTTATAAAATACTGATTTAAACAAAGTTTAAAGGCTTTCTTTCCTGCAGAACATTTCAGAGCCTTTAATGTGAGTATGTGATTTGAAAATAGAGTTGGGAAGTGCTCCAGTACATAGTGTTTCCAAATTTTTGGAGCATGGAACCTTTTTTCACAAATACATCATGGGACAATTATTTCACAAAATATACTTCTAGAATCCTATTGTATGTACTATTTTAGAACTTAAATACAAATGTAAAAAGTGCATGAGATTAGGCTGATAGATATGACTTAAGGATATATCTTGTAAACTGCCCATTAAAAACTTATATACCAGTTTCACTATAGTAGTGAGAGGAAGGAGACTGGAGTTATTCAGTAAAGTCACTTACCCTTTTATCCTAAAATAGCCAGATGCCAAAAATAAAAGCTCAGCAATTTAGGATATTGAATTACTTGATTACTTTTTTCAAACAAGATTTTATTGTAACAGTAATAACACAGGAAAATGTTTATATGTAAACATATTTGTTCCATGCATGTATCTTGTAATTTTTGTTTGTGATATTTTTATCACACTGCTCTAAGATGAAAAGATAAAGCTCACAGACATCAAAACTAAAACACCAAGTGATCCTGACTTGCTCCAAAAAGTTGGCATCTGTCACAAATGTGCTAACCCAGGTCAGATGTAATACATCATTTTTTTAAGGTGAGAAAATACCTAGCAAATCACAAGAGTGGGCTGAAGTAAGCTGGGGCATTTCACTTCCCACAGAGAATGATAAAAGAGAATAATAATAGGTTTTGCCTCATTATAAAAGATCAGACCCTTTAAAATGGTTACTGATGGAAGTAGATTTTTCCACTTTATTTTTTTAAATAAACATTTATTTTATGCAGATTTTAAAAGTAATATAGGAAGCCTGGAAGTTACAGGACATTATTAAGAGACACAAAACTAAACTAGAGTCAAAAGTTTGCCATCCACTCTGGGCATATTGGTGTCTGTACCTTTTAATGCCTATTATTTCGCAGAGTTAGATCACACTGTGTATCTTTGCAACCTATTTGTTTCCTTCATTTACTGATGATCTGAGGCATTTTCCCGTATCTTAAAAGCTCTTGGAAAACATAATTTGAAATGCCTGTTATGAGTTCAAGCCATTAACATGCCCATTACAAGGCTGGGCACACTGGTTTACACATTCCCAGCACTTTGGGAGGCCAAGGAGAGCAGATCACTTGAGGTCAGGAGTTGGAGACCAATCTGGCCAACATGGTGAAACCCCATCTCTACTCAAGATACAAAAATCAGGCCAGGCGCGGTGGCTCACACCTGTAATCACAGCACTTTGGGAGGCCAAGGCAGGTGGATCACGAGGTCAGAAGATGGAGACCATCCTGGCTAACACGGTGAATCTCCATCTCTGCTAAAAATACAAAAAATTAGCTGGGCATGGTGGCAGGCGCCTGTAGTCCCAGCTACTTGGGAGGCCGAGGCAGGAGAATGGCATGAACCCAGGAGGCAGAGCTTGCAGTGAGCCGAGACCGCACCACTGCACTCCAGCCTGGGCAACAAGGCTCCATCTGAAAAAAGAAAAAGAAAAAGATATATATATATATACACACACACAAAAATTAGCTGGACATGATGGTGTGTGCCTATAATTCCAGCTACTCAAAGGACTAAGGCACAAGAATCACTTGAAACCAGGAGGCAGAGGTTGCAGTGAGCCAAGATAGTGCACTGCACTCCAGCCTGGGCAACAGAGCAAGACTGTCTCAAAAAGAAAACAACAACAACAACAAAATGCCCATTACAGACAGCACTTAGCAAAGTGTGGCTCTATTTTCCTTCCCTCCTGAGACCTCAACCTGGTGGAACCTTCTTGGCCACACAGCTACCACCTGCTGTCAGCGAACAGGCTTTGGAAGCGAGACTGTTGAATATTCACTACGCAGAAATAAGCCTTTTCTTCTCCATGGTCAATTCCACAGGCCAAAGCTGCATCTTTCTTTCAAATTGAAATGTAAAAGGTACCCTTAGGCCTAAAGCACTGTTTGCTTTTGCCAGACTCACCAAATGCAGGAATCATCTGTCCAGTGGCACAAGGCAGAAATGGCTGAACCTCCCCTCTGAGCACTGTGATATGACCAAGCCTTAATGCTGCAAGCATGGCTGCTGGAGAAATCAGTGAATCACAAGGTGGAGTTTTACTACTGGCAAGTGTATGTGCCTCTGGCCATTTAAAGTCCCTCTTTGTAAATAAATACATCCAATGGTGAAAAGAAAACGAGTCTTCTTATATTTTTTTCATGGGATATGGGTCCCATGAGAAGTAATACAAAAATTCTATTATCAGTATAGGCAGTGATAGGGAAGCTTCCACCAACCATTCAAAATGCTGTCCATTAACTAGGATGGGGCCATCTGTTGGAGAGAGAGGGCAGTTCAAGTTGAGTGGGTATTCCTCCTTCCTGGTGGGCTATGGCTGGAAACTTCCAAACGCCTTTTCCTGGGGTCAGGACAAGCCATCAGTAGGAAATAACTTTGAATCACTACTCATGTGGGCTGGATATGAACCAGCCCCCTACACAGGCCAATTTCCACAGAACAGCACTAAACTCCAGGCCCCGCCAGCTGCCCACAGCCCAGGCTGCTGACACTTTTATTTGCTGGCATTTACAATGCTGCAGCCGCTGAGTCCTGCTAACGTGGCTGCTTCCAACACAGCTCTTAGGCAAAGACTTCTCTGCAAGGAAAGCAAAAGGATGCTTCTCTGGGATAAGGGGCCTCTACCAGTCCTGTTCATGCCGAAGGAAACTGCATTGTCTCAAAAGCAAAGCAAAAGCTGAAAACTGGCTAGTCTTCGAGTATTTTTTGCTTTACAAAGAATTTAATTATCACACACACACACACACACATACAAACACACACCTCTTAAGGTGTTTATCATTATTTTTTCCTTCTACCTGTAATGAAGAAGAGAAACTTGCCATTTAAAACTACAACTGCCTTCTAAGGACAATGGTCCTATTAAACGGAAGGTGGGCATCTGCAAAGGCTGGCCATGGCCCAGTCATTGGGCTGAACTTTATACACATAAAGATGGATGTGGAGTCCAGCTTGGAAGGAAACATGGAGCAGTAGAGCTTAAATTCACTGCATTAGAGACAGAATGAAGAATCTGGCTGCCATTGTGAGAGAGAGGTGCAGAGGTATAGATCATGGATGAGCAAAAGCAGAGAAGACAGTGAGTGCTGGAGAAAAATCCTGACGGTGGGATGGACAAAGGGCATTTCCTACAGAAATGTCTTCACTTATTTGCTGTGAGATAATCTTGGGACCTGCAAACCTTCAGTGAAAATTCTGCTAAATACAATAGCTTCATGGATGTGCTATAGTTGACTGAGAGAGCTAAAATGTATTGAGACCTGTATCTTAAACCCTTTGTACTTTATACATATGAACAAACTGAATCTTTGCAAAGTACGATGAGGTAGTGCTATTATTATCATTATCACAATCATCTCCATTTTACAAATGAGGAAACTGAGGCAGAGAGAAGTTAGCAAGCTAGTAAATGGCACGGTGGGGGAGGAGAGATACTTGAACTTAGAGGGTAGGGTTCCAGAGCCACATCCTATACCACTGCAGTGGATGGCACTATGCTAAATTAAGGGGCAATAACAATTCATTGCAAAGGGGAAATTGGGGCCAGAAATGATAAGTCCTTAGAGACCGTCAAAACACCTTAGAAAGGTCATTGGTCCCCAGATCTTATTGGGTAGGATGATCCTAGCTTTGCATTACATATACTTCTTTTCATGAGTCATTGATTCAACACATATTTAATAAACCTCCTACAAGGTGCCTGGCACTGCATTTGGCATGAAAAAAACTACAAACAAGGCAGGCTTGGCTCTTGCCCCCATAGAGCTTACAGCCTAAAAAAGAAATAGACAAATGGGAAGTCAATGCCAACGTAATATAAATGCATTGTGATAAAGTATAGTGTGCTTTAGAAATACAAATATATTTGGAAGGCCAAGGAACAAGGCTTTGGGGTGGGAGGGCGGCAGGGACTAAATTGGGCCCTAAAAACTAAATCAGAATCAGCCAAGAGTAAGGAGGACAAAGAATTCTAGGCAAAAGAACCAGCATGTGTAAAGATCCAGAAGCAAGATAGGCCATAGTTTGGTAGAGCTGGAACCATTTTAGGAGACAAATGAAAAAAAAATACATCTGGATAGGTAAGTGGGGTCTGGATCATATATGCCACATAAAGAAGTCAGAGTTTATTATGAGGCTGATGAAAAACCATTATAGGGTTTTGTGGGAAAGAATATAAGATTTATTCAGGCATTTGACAAATTTATTGAGCACCTACTAAGTGCCAGGCACTGCTGTGGATGCTTGATATAAATCAATGAAAAAATCAAAGGTCCCAGCTTCACATGAGGGATACAAGGGGAAACAACAATTAAACATAAGAAGTAAATTATGTAGAATGTTAGAAGGTGATAGAACTATAAAAAATAAAAAGCAATGAAGGGCAAGTGGATTGGGAGTGAAGATGGGTGAGGTGAGCATAGACAGATGCAATTTTAAATGAAGATGTCGGGGCAGGCAGGCCTGATGCAAAAGATGATAGCAAAGATTTGAAGAATTTTATTGTTGGTCACTCCACTACTCACAATCAACATGCAAACAGATGATTAGATATTCAAAGTGAAACTATTTCACGTGTGCTTTATGCCCACAAAGTCTTGCCTACCTGACTTGGAGTGTTATTTTAATTCAGAAGCATAAACACTTTATGCCTTAGATTCTAAATTCTAGAGTCTAGTGAATAACCAAAAGTGAAATCTGGCTCTAATCTTGAGTATTTTCATAAGCTACTACTATCATATGTCCCTGCTTTTAACTACTTGAAAGCTTTATACCCCTGCAGCTTCATGTCCATCTCTTGCAACAGAGCAGGTTAAAAATATTTGATTTACGTTTATTCTTCCTATGCCATCAAAAGACTTGCTTGCCACTAGAAGACACAAGCAACCATATTTGGTCAATTTAGTTTCTTTCTTTCCTCTTTTATTTCTTTTCTGAGTTTATAATCATCAGGAACAGCTGTGTGCATTGCCAGTGCCTTCCCCAAAACTAACAGGGTTCTAACATACAAAACATCTATTCTGCTTCTAAATTTGCTTTTAATTATATTACAAGATGGAAAAAGAAATGCCTTAGCTGTTAACACTGGCTCCGTGAGGCCAACAGTAGACATAGAGCAGACACGAGGAAATACTTCAAAAAAAATTTTTTTTTTAGTTTGCCGTGATTTAATAGCAGATATTCCTGGCTTTGAGTGAACTCTGCAATATCCCTGTGCGACAGGATAAATGATCGTCTACCACGATTAATTTTAGGTCATAATGTCTGAAATGCCGCTTCAAAAATAAATGCAGTATTTTCACTTTATTTGGTCAGGTAAATACTAAACTATTTTGTCATAATAACTTTACAACACTGTGTTTCACCTTGTCTTGCCTTGACTGCTGAAGGTAATAGGGACCATTTTATTATGTCCATAAATTGAGTCAATTGACTTATCCTTATATCCTGTTTCCTGAACTTAACGAGAGATTCTGCATCATTAGGAAAACACACCATCCTGCAGCAGGATCAAAATCAAAGGAAGCCTGATAATAAGTCACTTTGATTTCAGGGAATGTTCACCAGGCAAACTTTCAATATTCTGGCAGAAGTAAAACAAATAACTGGCTTTGCAAAGCATGGCTTGCTCAGAGCTGTGCTTAGGCTGGAAACATCCCAGAAGGTTCCACACACACTAAAGAAAAAAAAATCACTCTCTCTGAATATAAGGCATTTTTAATGAATCTACAGCTTAAGTGGTTTAACATACCTATCAAAGAGCACAATCAAATTATTAAATATTTTGGCAAGAAAGTTTTAAAAGGGTTTTTTGCAGTCATAATTTTAAAAACTAAGACAATCACAATCACTGTATTCTCAAATTATAGCTTACTGTGAGAAATGAAGGCTCGTGTTAAAGTCCAACTATTCCTTCTGGCTTATGAATTCTGAAAACTGGGTTTTTGAATTTTGGGTTTTGGTTTTTCGTTTGGGTATTTTTGTTTCGGTTTGGTTTGGGGGTTTCTTTTATTGTTGTGTTTGTTTGTTTGTTTGCTTTCTGAAGTTCTCTGACCCCAGCACAGTGCCCGGTACATGGCTCAATAAATAGTTTTGTTGTGGTACTATATTAACCATGACAATGGCAAAGGTGGTAAGGTCCCACATACTGCATTCATAGGAGGATCAGGACCCAGCCCACAAACACCAATGACAATGATGATAAGCAATAATGATTTTAGACCAAGCCATGCCTGTAATTCCAGCCACATGGGAGGCTGAGGCAAGAGGATCACTTGAGGCCAGGAGTTCAAGACCAGCCTGGGCAACATAGTGAAACCCCCATATGTACAAAAAAAAAAAAAAAAAAAAATCTAGCCAGGCATGGTAGCACACACCTGTGGTAGTAGCTACTCTGGAGCTGAGGCAGGAGGATCTCTTGAGCCCAGGAGTTCACGGTTATAGTGAACTATGATTGCACCACTGTACTTGAACCTGAGTGACAGAGTGAGACCCTGTCTCAAAAAACAAACACAAAGATTTTAAATCATAGATATCACAGGTTTAACATCTGTGTTGTGCTGAACACTCATCATGGATCACTTCATTTAATCTTCCTCATAACATTGCGATCACTTAGGTACTACAATTATTATTATTATTATTATTATTATTACAATATTACAGATGAATAAACCATAGCATGAAGAAGTTAAATGATGTGTCCCAGGTTCATGTAGCAGCTAAGCAGTGTTTGGTTCCAAAGCCTGAACTCCTAAACACTCTATTACATGGGAAGTCAGGGTCCAAGTTTCACAGGCAGTTATCCATAGCAGGCTCTCCAGCCAGAGACCCAGACAGCCAGGGGAGGCTGGTAGGAAATGAGCCAAGACTCTACACGTGCCAAAGAGCTCATGACAATGGACAAGGTTGAGCTGAGAGGCAGGTCTCCTGTCTAAGTTAATTGAACTTATTAGAAACCATACCCCTAGCAGCTATATTTTGGACTCTCTATTCCCCTGCACCTCTCTCAGCTGCTGGGACTGCATGAGGACTCTTCTGCAAGAGCTATTGGAACTCAGTCCTCATTACCTTGGAGAATTCTCAGATTCTCCCTCAGATCCCGAGACCAAAGAATTTTAAGATATCCAGCTTGATTATAACAAACACGACTCGCATAACTACTCTCTAAACTACTGCTCAAAAGGCTTAAGTGCTGAGGACCCAATTCAATCTCACTGAGACTGGGCAATCCTCAGGCAGTTCCACCGGACAGATAGTCCAGGAGCAAAAATATAGAAGCCAACAATACAGAAATCAGGCTATAGTTACATGAGCCAAGTCAGTTAAAGAACTGAGTGATTTTTAGTGAATTTAATTCATATCATAGATCATCAAGGTACATAATAATTATTCCCATTCTCCACCATACAGATGTGAAAGTAAGAATCACCCAGTGCTCTGTTAGAGCTATGCAAAGTGAGCAAAGAGTTATAAGCCTGAATATGTCTGTGAGGAGTCCAACTATATTATAGTAATAAATTATTAGCCAATGTCCAATTACGACAGTGGCACAATCTGACCTCTGCCAACTCTCCAGCTTCATCCTGCTCTTCCTCACTCCTCTTCACTCACTGCTCTCCAGCCATATACGCCCTGTCTATGTCCATGTAGGACTATGCATCTACTGTTCTGTCTGGAGTGGCCCTCCCCACTTACCCTCACTGCCTGGATAACCCTTTTTGTATTTTCAGGTGCACATGGCAGCAACCCGAACTCAACTGGCTCACACAATGAGGAACACATCTTAAAGTCTTTTTTCTTTTCTTTCTTTTTTTTTTTTTTTTTTTTGAGATAGGATTTCACTGTTGCCCAGGCTGGAGTGCAACGGCATGATCTTGGCTCACTGTAGCTGCCACCTCCCAGGCCAGTCCTCCCACCTCAGACTCCTGAGTAGCTAGGACTACAGGCACAAACCACCATGCCTGGCTAGTTTTTTAATTTTTTTGTAGAGACAAGGTCTCACTCTGTTGCCCAGACCGGTCTTGAACTCCTGGATTCAAGTGATCCTCTTGCCTCAGCCTGCCAAAGTGCTGGTATTACAAGCATGATACCAGCACTTCGTAATATCACGCTGGTATTACAAGCATGAGCCAACACGCCCAGCCCACATCTAAAAATTTAAAGCTAGGGATGTTCCATGGTTGACATCTACAGTTAAGGAAGCCAGCAGGAACCCAGATTCTTTTCATCTTTCTACTCTGCCTTTGGTGAACGGGAATTGTCTTCAAGTGAGCTCCACTCAAGGGTATCAGACATGACAACATTCAGAGGCAGAAAGGGCCACATCTTCCTTACAAAGAGTGAGGAAACCTTTCCCAAAAGCCATATCATAGACTTTCCTTGTTTCTCAATAGCCAAAATTGTAATATATCTTAACCAATCACATGTTGTAACCTAGCACATGCTTACACCAATCAATTACAAGAGACTAAGACCGCCATGACTGACTCAGATTAATCAGGACCCACATCCCAGGACTGCCTCCTTTGAATCACATGGCTAGAGGAAGGTGGACACCTGAAAAGCGAAAGCAGAGGGAGGCACGGGATGGTCCTCTAAGGAAGGAAGAGGTAAGGGAAAGGAATATTTGACAAGTAATTTATAGAGTCTGTTGCAAACAATTCATAGAGTTTATTACAGATGCCACCTTCTCAGAAGAGCCCTCTGAAACCACCCCACACAGAGACTCAGTTAGATTTCCCCATTATGTGTTCTCAAAGAACACCCTACTTTCATCAGGGAGTTTATTACAAATATAATTAAACAATTATGTGCATTAATATTTACTTAATGTCTTTCTATCTCACTATACTCTCCTGTCTATTACTCTAACCTCAGCACTTAGCATAATACCCAGCAGGAATGCTAGCCAAATAGGCATCTCCTTCCACCACTGGAGCTAAGACTTCCACCACTGCCACAAGACTCCAATGCATCCCTTTTCTGCAAGATGTACACTCTTCATGATGTCTATTCCATGGACTCTAAGATGTTGACAGGAGTTAACATCGAGTCCGTCTGTCTCCATGCCTCACTGCCAGCAGCACTGTTGGCCGGTGACATGCCCTCCTCCATTTCCCGATCCATAAAGGCAGCCTATGTGAGCTCTTGCCAAGAGAACAGATGGCCAGGTTGTGTCCAGCTTTATCTCCCGAGGAGGTATATTTCCTTTTGCAGCTTACAACCTCCAAGAACAAGTGGCCTATGAGACAAAAATTTGGCACTGACTGGTCAAAATTCCTCCAAATCAGTTTCTCTAGTGGCATCACGGTAAGATGTATAAACTGCATTTTGTTCCTTCCATTTGAGAGAATAGCTGAGGTAGAGACATTGAGGTCCTTGAAGTCAGAAAGACTTTGGAAAATTATCTTTTTCTACATCTCATTTTGCTCATCTCTAAAATGGATAAAACAATTATTACTCCATAATGTTGCTGTGAGGGGTCATGACAGAATGACTATAAAATACACCAAATGATATATTTCATTAGTCTGATTGCATTGATATCTACAGACTCTTTTATACTCAAAACTATATGAGGTAACCACCAATGGAAAGTGGTAAAATCTAGTGCAGCAGTACCTAGAACTACAAATAGCTTGCTAGAGATAAGATGACAACCAAGATTCTTCTAAGGCTGGCTGTCCAGGCCTGACAGTCTCCCTGAAGGCAATGAAGAAGCGTTCTGTATTTCCAGTGATTTGATAAGCTCCACTGTTAGAAATTAAAGCTGACAATAAGAATTTTAAGAGATGTCCAGTTACCATACCATAAAGGAATAGTACCTAGCCCAGTAATCATGGCTATGAGAACTGCATAATATTTTTCTGGAAGCATGTAGCGTCCTCTTGTCTGTCTGTCTTGTAATCTCAAACCTTTAATGTAAAGGGATTGGATGTGTATCTTCAAAGGCGATTGGAGTCAGGAGGTTGAAGATGCCACGTGTCACTCTATAGGCTAACTTCTAGAGAAAAGAACAGCAGGGTAAGAGGTGTCTGGTCCCTCCTTTTACAAGTAGAGGAAAGCATGTGTCACCGGGCCTGCACCAAAGAAGAAAAGAAAAGCATCTAGAGCACATTCAGGCTAGAGGCATAACTATCTCTTCTGAAGGCTTTAGAGATCATGCTCCCCAACACACCTTTCCAATGGATGCCTTCTCTTGCTCCCGGTGGATGCGGTAATGTTACATTCTCTCAGCTCAGTCTTAAGCTGTGCTGGGTGAAGGACAGACATTCCTTGTGCAATGGACTGCACCTCTCACTCTGTCCATGGGTTCCTCACCTCTGCAGCCTGCAGAGATGCAGTCAACATTGCAAGAGATCACATTCTGCAAATGCAGAGATTCCAACCTGAAAAGCTGAAGAAAAGACATGTTTGGAAGATGTGTTGTTCTACATTTATGCCATAAATCAAAGAATAGGTGGCTTAAAACTACAAGAAAATAATCAAAATTATCATTTGCATGTTTCTACATACTTTGGGTAAGTCTAGCATACAGAGTCACCACCAAGAAAGCACAGTAACAATCTCTGAAAGTGTCATTGGAAGCCAGTATTCACTGATGGCAAGGTAGATAAATGATGTAGTATCATGAGTAATGATATAACCAGCATTAAAATAAATGGTATTAGGGTACTGCAGTGGCAAGAAGATCTATACTGTTTCAATACAAAAAGTTCTGAAGAGCCATGTCATTGTGAGTAATAGCAGTGTTGCTGTAGTTTTCTTGCATAGGAGATACAAAATTAGCCAAAAACAATGTCATTGATAATAAAGAACATGAGAGATGCCTGAACATACACACTGACTAGACAGTATATAAATATGTAAGTATCTCTTCTATACTCATTATTCTAAGTCTTCACTGAGAAAACACTTTACTTCACATAGGCCCATGGATTTTATAATACATTTTTAATTAAAATGCATAGATAGGGGTCCCACAAAATCATTTGCCCAATTCCCCACGCATCCTAAAGAAAGCCAAAAGACCTGTCTCTCAACATCAGTTATCCCTTTCTACCATAAAGTTTTAGCTGAATAGTGTCCACAGTTGCATAAATACAACAGTCCCCAGCCTCCCTTGTTATGAAGTAGGGCCACTTAACATTTCTGGGTTATGACTCAAAAGAAATATGCAGGCACTTCTACCCTTTCCCTGCTCCTGCTGTCCGGGATGAGAACTGAAGCATTCCTGGAACCCAGAAATGGAATCCAGGGGTTAGGATGATAGTCACCTACCAGCCCTGGCTCACCCATCTCTAGACTGTCCTGTGATACAGAAATAAACTCTATTTTATTTAAGCCACTGTACTTTGAGGTCTCTGAGAGACAGCAGTTTACCGAGGTGAGAAAAAAAGAGCCTGTGAAAAATAAATCCATGGTTCAGTTTTAGACTTATTAAGTTTGAAATGCCTGTGAAATATCAAAATGTCTATGTCAAGTGAATAGTTAAATCCAGTGTCTGAAGCTCATAAGAGAGATCTATGTTAAAGACATAAACGCAAGAATTGTCAGCATACAGATTTTAATCAACTTTATTGAGGTATAACTTACAATAAATTGCACCCACTTAATATGTTCAATTTCATGAGTTTTGACTGATGTATACACCTATGAAACCACCTCACAATAAAGATACAGAACACTTCCATAATCCTGAAGGGTTTTGTGGTGGTTTTTCTGTTTTGTTTGTTTTGTTTGTTTTTTTATGCACTTCTTAGCAATCCAAACCTCCTTTGTCCCCAGCCTCAGATAATGCTGATCAGCTTTTGCCATTATAGATTAGCATACATATTCTAGAATTTAAATGAATGGAATCATATAGCATGCACATACTCCTTTCTGTCAGCCTTCTTTCACTTAGCATAATGCATTTGAGGTGTTGTATGCATCAATAGTTCATTCTTTTTATTGCCAAATAGTATTCCATTGTATACGTAACACTACTTTGTTTATCCACCTACCTGCGGATGGACTCGGGTTGTTTCCAGTTGTGGCCTACTGTGAACGGAGCTGTTATGAACATTCATACAAGTCTTTGTGTGGACTTGTGTTTTCCATGTAGATGGATCTTGAATCTTTCAAGTTCAAACTTCCCAGGAATTTGAGAAAATAAGAGAGTGAAGGACCAAGCACTGAGATATTCTATTTAGAGTTTGGATAGAAGAGAAGTCTTCAAGGCAGAGATGGAAAGAAAGGCCAGAGAAGTAGAAGCAAACCGGTTAAGCATAGTGTCATTGAAGCCAAGAAAGAAAAGGATTTCAAATGTAGGACTTGACAGCTCTGACAATGCTACTGTGAAGCAAGATAGATGAACCGAAGAGTGTCAATTATATTTGATAACATGCAAGTGATTGACAACCTTAGCAAGATGAATTTAGGTGAAGAAGTGGTGGTGAAAACCAAATTGGAGTTAGCAAAAAAGCAAATAGGAGGTGACGAAGTGAAATAAATGTGTATACAAGAGTTCCTAGAAAATTGACTGTGAAAGAGGCAATTGAGGGGAAGGTAGAGTTGGGGAAAACTGTTTTAAATAAGAGATACAAAAGCATGTTGGAATGATGATGGGAAAAATTCATTTTGGGCATAGACACAGGGAAAGTGCCTATATTAATCCAATATAGAATGCATATGACAAGGGAACTGAGGGTGCCTGCAAGAAAGATATTTAAATGAACATGAAATGTAAGTGAATTGGGAAGAAAATAAAGATAGGAGAAGATGAAGAGGTTGACACATGGGTGCACTTGATGTACTGCTGTAGCAGAAGTGGGGAAGAATAGAAGCAGTGGCTGAATAATGGCAAGTTTGAGGAAGTGACTTCAGAGCAAGGCAGTCTCTGGCAATGACAATTCTAGAGTGTGACCATGGAAGTGAATGGCCAAGTCAAAGTGCAGGAAAAGTCATCATCGCTGTGGAGGTCAGGCAACTGAGAGACAAGGTGCCTACTGTACAGGTTGTCCACATAGGCATTGAAGTTGCCAAGGGCTAAGACAAGAGTGAGGCTAGAAAACAATGCTGGCAACAAGCATACTCATTTCTAGGAAAAGGTGAGACTCCCTGGTCAAGATGAACTGAGCATGGGAAGGAAGCATTCTGGGGGATTGGAGTCCACAGCAAACAAATATAAGCTGTGGGGGTGCTGCAGCCGGTTTTGGAGTCTGGCCTCAGATTCAAAAGTTGTGAACATCCATGGGGTGGGGGTGGAGGGATGGGGCACATGTCTGGCTTTTGTGGGAGTTCTTAACTGGTTAAAAGCTATTTTGTGGCGTAATGAAAGAATTCTAGAGAAAAATCTGTTTCTACTATTTCCAGCAGAAGTTGTTCATATAGTCAAAGTGCCAGTCCTATGAGATAGGCCACCATTATTTTATATTTATTACTGTACTTAATCTTCTAAGAAAACAGGATTAACTTTCAGATTAAACACCATGTAAATGTTGCATTGTACTTTAATTAAAATGAATAAGCTAATTAAACCAGAAAAAAAGGTTCAAATAAACCCATGGGAGTATAGCATTAAAGAATATACCCTTTGTTAATGTTTTGTGATGTGAGTAAAGATTATAGCACATTAGAGATAAACATTAGTTGGCTTTTGTTATATTAAAGATTCCTGAATCATATATCATACTATTAATGGCTAGCTTATATTAATTATGTCTGCAAACCAAAGCAATATTTGACAATTTATGATATATGGTATATTATAACATGACTCAATTCTGAATAGGATTGTTAGTATGGATTTTAACTCTCATTTTGAATTTAAATTTCTGAAAGGTGGCGAATCTTTGTGTTTATTTAAGGCCATTAGAAACAAGCCTTTAAAAGAAAAAAGACTTTGTAAGAGTAAAGGCAGAGATGCATTCATTTCATCCCGCTTGTTACACTAAGACCCTAAGTGTGTAAGGGTTCCTCTGGAGCTATTATACCAAGTGAGGGGAAGTGCCTGGTAGCTCTCAATGAGATTCAGTCTACAGCTCACTGCTACTGAAGTCAGGCCATGCTCTGCTGTGTAAATGTGCACTGTGGGCCTCTTTAATACACAGATTATGGGTTCAATAGGCCGTTGCTGCTCTTTTCTGCATAAACACATTCTTGGGGGATTTAAGTATGTATACTATTGCCCAAGCCCAGTGTAATTTGGGGTATTGCTCTTATCTGTTATATCATATATCTTTAGTAGGGACATTCTCAGTTTGCAAATGAGTAATTTCTCTGCCAAACAGTGGATGTAACAGTCCACTTAGATGGTGTACTGTTCAAACCAATTTCCCAGTTTATCCTTCATGTTGATTGACACTTAGTATCCCCTCACTTAGTGTGGATTCTTGACAATTCCTGCAACACAGCCCTTTTTACTCCAATTGACTCTAAGATAATGGGCAAATGGATAAATCATGGATGGATGGATGGATGGATGGATGGACAGATAGATGATAGACAAATGATAGGTAGGTAGGTAGGTAGGTAGGTAGATAGATAAAGTTGGGGTGGAGGTGGAGGTGGGTACCAATCAGTGTCTGGTGGTCTCAGAGTCGTCTTCTCTATGTAGAACCATTCATTATTGAGAGAAAGCTGGCAAAGTGTCTTAAAGTGTCTTCCTCCAAAAAACCAACTATGTAAATTATACAGAAGCCACACACCAGGACTGGTAGGACATCTATCCAAATGCCTCCTAGTCACTTTCCAGTAGTCTCAATAACACATAACCCACATCCTTACCATTGTCTGCCTTTATAACACTCACTCTTAAAAAGGTTGTCCCAATAGTTTGTATGTGTAGTATTAGACTCAGCCAGTACATCACTCACAGTTGAAAACACTTTTTATCTATTTATTTAATAAACCTCTGTGTGATTTCAAACTTACTGATGCATGGGATACAAACACTTGAAAAAGTCCTCCGCCACCTCCAACAACTTTGTGGAACTGTGGGGATGCCTCACTACCTGAATTAGCCACTATATCTTGCAAACTACTGAAAAACCTGAAGGCTTTCATTGACCACACCAAAAACAGAGCCAAGCTAAGTTTGTTTTTGTAGCTTTCAGATTTGACTATATATCATTTTTATTGTTAGCATTATCACCTTGCAGTTTTATAGCCTCTTTTTTCTGAGAAGTTGAAAGAATATACTTTTTCCCACTTCATGATCACTTCTCATTTTGCAGAAAATTGAAGAGAAATAGAAGACACGAAGGGGAAAAAACTACAGTAAAATGAAAGACAAAAAAACGAAAACAGAGAGGATGTACTATTTGCAACAAATTCTTCCTACCAAGTATTAATGAATTCCCACACCATGAGAAATGTGCTTAAGCCCAATTCTAACGTGTAATTTAGGTGTTAATAAATTTTTGTTTTAATATACTCCTTTCTTGCAAAAGTTTTATGTAGTAATAATAATAATAGTAATAAGTTGCTAACATGTACTGAATGCATACTGTCTGCTTGGCATTGCTGTTTCACATATATTAACTTATTCTTCACAACCACCCTATGAGGTAGATACTATTTTATTATCCCCATTTTATAGATGAGGAACTGAGACACTGAGAAATGAAGTAACTTTCCTCTTGTCCCAAACCAGTAGGAAACAGTAAATCTAAGAGTCTTCCTTTCATTTTCATAATCCCTTTAGGTAAATAAGAGTATCCCCACCTTACAAGTGAGGCTCACCGAAGCCACGTGATTAGCCCAAGGCATCAAATAACAGCAGATCTAGTAAGAGAAGAAGGAGGATTGGGACTGGGTCTCTCCACACATCTGAAGGGTTCTCTCCCAGAAAGTGGGGCCATGGCCATCCCTCATTCCATGAAGTATTCCTTCAGAGGAGTCTTAACTGAGTTCCTGGAAAACTCAATAGCAAACAGTGAAAAGAGATCTATTCTGAATAATTTTAGCCTGGAATATATTTCCCGTCACTTTGCTCTGATAAATATCTGACAAGACTCAGAAATACTAATACATACTTATTAAGAATTCAATCAACTAAAAATCACAACCTATAGAAAGTTTTGTTTACATACTATGGTTATAAAACCCAAATCACAAGGAAAGATGCTGATTAATGAAACTTATCTTCAAACCAACTTTTGTCCTTATATCTTCTTTAATATGTCCTATGTTACTTTTGCCCTTGACCTTCACTTTTAGTTGCATTAAACGAAAAGCAGACTTGGAAGATTCTTCTAAATCAGTGATAACCAATACGTAACCAGTGGACACTATCCTCCTCTTGTGCCTGTGGCAGATATAAATTGCTTACAAGCTCTTTCCTTCTGACCCGTAAGAATCTATCTCAGCACCATAATCCCAGCAGCCGTTACCAATCAAAAGCAATTGGTAAGCACGTTAAAACCTGCTTGTAACCTTTATTCTAGAGATGTTTCGGATCTGTCTCCTCTGTGTTCAAGTCAAGATAGATGTCATTCAATGTTCTATACCTCCATTGTTTATCTCTACACTACTGTGCAATAGAGACCCATTAGATACCATAAGATCCAAAAGGTCTTTTACATTTCTCTTAGTCTATTTGTGCTGCTATAACAAAATAGACAAATCACAAATAATAGAAATGTATTTCTCACAGTTCTGGACATTGAGAAGTCTAAGACTGGGGGCCAGCAGTTTCAGTGTCTGGTGAGAGCTGCTCCCTGCTTCCAAGATGGTGCTTCCAAAATGGCTTCTGTTTCTTTGAGATGACTGAGGTGTTGAGAAGGTTTACTAAGGAAAATCAGGGCACCAGCCCTCAGTGTACAAGCCATGACAGAACCTCCCCATTGTCAACAGCTCTGCTAGTCGAGGGCTAAACTCAGAGAGGACTGCAGGGACAATGGAACCACAGGAAACTGATGAGACCTACTGAATGACTAATCTCATGCCTCCTGCCTGGACAGCCTGCCTTCCCCCAAGAAATCCATCTTCTTCTGAAAGTTCAGGCCAAGTTGGCATAGAAAAAGATCCTTTGAACTCCCAAAGCTCCATTGAGATATGAGAGCACGAACGATGAGTCTTTTTTTTTTTTTTTTTTGGAGACAGAGTCTTGCTCTGTCGCCCAAGCTGGAGTGCAGTGGCGCGATCTCGGCTCGCTGCAACCTCCGCCTCCCGGGTTCACGCCATTCTCCTGCCTCAGCCTCCCCCGTAGCTGGGACTACAGGCAGACGCCACCACGCCCGGCTAATTTTTTGTATTTTTAGTAGAGACGGGGTTTCACTGTGTTAGCCAGGATGGTCTCGATCTCCTGACCTTGTGATCCACCCACCTTGGCCTCCCAAAGTGCTGGGAATACAGGCGTGAGCCACCGCGCTCAGCCACAAATGAGTCATTTTATGTTTCAGGTACATTCTTAGTAAAAATAAACTAACATAAAATAAAAATGAAGGCATATGGTCAGATAAGTTGGTCTCTTTCCACTTCTTACCATCTTAAATTGGTGACTCTAAAAATGATACCCCACATGGCAAATGGAAGAACAGGTAAAAGTTAAAAGATTTGCTTAGGGCCACAGAAAATCCCAGGACCAAATTTTGCAATGTTTTTAGGCACTTTCTAGACACAGTCTTGAAAGTTTGTAATAATTAACTACTTGCTACTTATGAGATGCTCTTTTTAAAAAGAATTTTCATGAGTGAAATTTATTCCTAGTTAGCTGTAGATTGCTTTAAAAAATGTTGTACACTGAAATGCTATATTGTCCTAGAGAGTTTTTTGTTTGTTTGTTTGTTTGTTTTGTTTTGTTTTGTTTTGACTGTGCTAATGGTTTTGTAGGTAAAGTTAATGAGATAATCTTATAAGTCTACCCAGCATAAAGATTGTTTCCTTTTACTGTTCCAATTTAAAAACAATTAGTGTTCTAATCTTCTTAGAAAGTAGCTCAAATTTGGGATGGTTGGAACTAATGCAGTTTTATCAGTCAATAAAAGTACTGGAACGCCACAATAATAAAATGTAAGCTAAGTGAAAGGAAAAAGTGCCAGTAATTATTCAGAACCCCGTGTGGAGGGGTGGGTGTGTGTGTAAATGAGCAAGAGAGACAGTGACAGAGGAAGAAACAAAGAGAGAATGAGAATAAATATGTCAGGATTTCCATAAAGAGAGTAGCTTTGTAGTACACGAGACATTTACAAAATCCTTGCTGATTTACGAGTCAGCCATTTTGGCTTCTACCAGAAATGTGCTCAACATCTAGAATCCAGTCCTGTTGGATAACCTAGTATTAACACTCAGCCTTCATTTGTTTCCATCACTGCTGCCTCCTTCCCAAGGAAGGATATTATATATGTTTTAAGATGAAAAGAGAGTGAATTCTAAGGAGTAAAAATCCTGCATTCACAGCACACAAAACTTTTCATAAACAACTTGTCACTCTGAAAGAGAAATAAATACTTTTCTAATATTTTATTATGTAGAAGTATATTACAAGAGTTTAAAGAGAAGAAAGGAAGAGTTTGCTGAAATGACAACAAAATGAAATGAGCATTTGCCAACATATACATGCAGTTGTTTTCTATTCAGCTATTTTGAAATGAAAGTCTAGAACACTCTAGGCAAAATGTTGATCCAACAATAAGTCACCATTAAGTAATGATTCTCACACCTAATATTCTTATTGATGAACCTCAATATGCCTTGAAACTGAGAGTTTTGATCAGACCTGTGCTCCACTCCAGTGATGAACAAACGATGGCCCATGGGCCACATCCAGCATGCTGTCTGTTTTTGTAAATAAAGTTTTATTGGGACACAACCATATCCATTCACTTATATATTATCTGTGGTTGCTTTCATGATAATGGCAGAGTTGAGTAGTTGTGACATTGATGGTGTGTCCCATGAAGCCAAAAAAATTCACTATGTTGACCTTCCAGAAGTAGGATGACCCCTTTTCTACACAACAAATATATTCAATGCTTCTTCTACCAATAACATTCATGTAATGAATAAGCCAAATGTGTTTTGTTGTATCTGCTCTCCTCCTATGCACCTATTCATTCAACAAGTATTTATTAAGTGCCCGCTATGAGCCATACACATGGTAGCCTTTTTATATGAGACCCCTAATGTCATAGACTAAAACTGAATGAGAGTTTTCGTAAGCACAATTTCTAAAAAAAGAAATACTCTAATTTCAAAGTGAATTTCTCAACATTTTTTAGTCATAAATGTTTTCTTCCTGATTATCTCTTGTCTGAATTTAAGATTTGGAACTAAGCAAAGAGATGAAGATTGCATCTCTTTTCTAAGTTTAGCAGCACATGCCTCAGAGATGAGCCACTGCTGTCCCACCAGCGCGGCTTCCCTTCACTCGACCCTCTTCCACCCCAACCTGAGAAGCCCCTCACTGGGCACACACTGAAAAATCCTACTCTAGCCCATTCCTTTATGTCTATGAATTAAATACTCTGCAGAACAATAGACAGCTATCCTTATTTTTAAAGGTCTTTAGAAGGATAAACCATACCTTTCCAAAGTAGCTGATTTTAGTGGCTACCAATTTTTCTATTAAAAAAAAAAAAAACCCTCTCCCTTGTCTATTTCCATTTAAACTGATTTACCTCTAGCTATCTTCAGGGAGTTGGGGAGTATCTTCTAGCATTCTCAAATCTGAGTAAAATATGCCTCTGTGGTTAACACGTGTACAGGGGTCAAATCTTTTGGTTTCTTTGAACAGCTTTATAGCTAATCCAAGAAATACCCCCATAATGGACAAAGATGAGAGAGTCCATGTGTTACCCACATTTAAAGAGTCAAGTTGCTAATTAGAGAGGCAATAAGATAACTTATTATAATAAAGTTAGATCCAGATACTATTCCTTCTGCTACAGTCACCAAAAGACTAAGCTGGGACAAGACCTGGACTGAATATTATTGATTTTGAGTGAATGACCAGGGCTCCTTACAAACCACCAGAATCATGGAAATATTCTGAGTTTGATCTTAAGTTCATGGAAAGTAGAATATTCTAAAAGTAGCACAATTCAACAAAGTGAGCCCAGGAGCAACAGAACTGGAACCTACCCAGTAGATACTGTTGGGCTCTAAAGAACGACACTGAGCCACTGGGCCTCCCAGCATGCTTTCTACTCCAAACAGCAAGCCCTTTTAAAGCAATGCTTCTCCTTCCATCCATTTATCCATCAGCAATAAAACTGCTTTGACAGGATTGATTTAATACTTGGGAGAGTCCTGAATTTGATGAATGCATGACAGCTGCTTATTTTGGCCTCTTTTGCAAAGCCGTAGCTAGCATTGTTAGGAAAGCTCTAGATGGAAATTCTTTCTTCCCTTTGTTTCATTTATCAGGGCATATTCAGGGTAACTGCTACAAAGAGCAGAAAAGAAATGGCTCCTGGAGCCCTTCTGATGCAAAGGGTGGGTACACTGCTGGAAACAGGCATGCTGCTGAACCGGGTGCTTATAGTCTCTTTGCAGACCTATGACATTGCGCGTTAGCACCAATGCCATTATCCATGGACAAACCCTCCCTGGTTCTCTTTGACTCCTTCTAAGTCATGACAGGTCTCCTGCCTCGTTTCTTCCATCTACCATGCCAACTATTCTGGAAAATACTCTCAGGCTTCAGGGAAGTTTGTGAGGCTCTTCAAGATGTTGAAGTTCTCCCACCCATTCCTAATTGACTGTCCTTCCCAGCCTGCTCTTTCCTCAACCACTTGCTTGAAATTTCCTCCAATCACAAACACCCAGGGTCTAATTTTTCTTGTATTTCGTTGCAGCAAGTTCAGCACTATCCCCTAGTGGCATTATGTCAGCCACTGAAAGTATTCTTTAGATTAAATGACAGGAAGTAAACATGCACGTTGCAGAACATGCTCCACGCAAGATAGAGAGGTAAAGGGTTCGTTGCCAACTGTATTTACAGCATGGTGAACTAATGCGCCTTAGTTGAGAGGATACAGTAGAGTCGTCTGCTAACTTTCATTGGCTAACAGCACAAAATCACACTTGGAATAAGGAGAAAATGTACATTATATACCATCATGGATTGCTATATATACATATTTATAAACTTATATTCATTGGGCATTTTTATTCGGTTCCACAAATTTTAGGAAAAATTTCAGAAAGTCCTACAAATTTCAGAAACAAGTAGTATTATATCAAATCGAGGCTATGTGCTTTCTGGCAAATGCTTCAGATTTTTTAGACAGATGGTTAAACTCTTCAGCTTCGTCTCATAAATCTTCATTCCAAACTCAAGGGTAGTTCCAGAGGTCAATTTTTGTGGTATTAAAAATTGCTTGATTTTTTTCAAGCTCTTATTCTGCCTGAGTTACTTAACTGGAAGCCTCTAGAAGCCAGCTCTCCACCACAGCTCTGGCTGACCCCAGACAGAGGTGGGCGGCACCATCAATGACTCACTAAGACAAAGTAAGATGAGGGCAGGGGATTGACTGGATGGAAAAGGATAGATCAGGAGAAGGCAGCTGGGGGATGGTCCAGGGAAGCGTAGGGGCAGATGTGTGCAACAGTTTGGCCCTCAGGATGAGAGTATCCAATCAGATCAAAGGGAGAGCAATTCCAGAAGCAGAAGGAAGAGATTATTTTCAATGGTGGGGCAGGGTTAAAGGCAACCTAGATAATAATGTACTCTGGGGCTAGAACCAGATAGCACGAAGGGCAGATGGGCAGAAACGGACAGCCACCTTCTCCCCAGAAAGTTGTTTGTAGCTGTAGCTGTAGGAGATGGCCACCAGACAGCAGCTGTGGCCTTGCATGAGGAACAGAGTCAATGCCTGCACATGGCCAGGAAGTGAGGGAGCATAGGTATAAACACCACAAATTCTCTTGCTGATTCTCTTCACTGGCCAGATGCAACAGACGGGAGGGGAGGAGCTGAACTGATGCACCGTGCAAGACAGGCTCTCAGAGCACAGAGCAGGGTGGGCAAGTGTGGACGGTGAATATGCAGGGGCGAACCAACAATCTCTGGCACAGCCAGGACCACAACCACTTGCAGACTTTGGCACAGAAGTCATGCTTTGGATCACCACGTCTGAATTTGAAGCACTTAACTTGCTTCTAAGATGGGGAAGGGGAAGGAGTTTCTTAAATATATTCATTTATATTCTTTTCTTTCAGTTTGGCCCAGGTACTGGGGCTCATCAGAACTCTCAGGCAGAAGTCGTCTCTGCATATATGCAAATTTCAAAAGCACATCTCCTCTAATGCTTGCACTTGGTTCTCAGGGCACCTTTCCATAGATCAGGTCAGCATTTAATGCTTTGAGTGCCATTCAGAAACCTGAAGAACTTTACACAGCCCAGGGAGCCAGAACCAACACCTCCACTTGCAAATATATTGGTCACATGAATTACAAAGAAGTTTTATTAAAAGAAAATTAACTACCATTAAAAGAAATTTCTGTTCAGAGTTTCAAGAAGCCCAGGGAAAGCTCCCTCACCAGCGTAGACCCCACTCCCAGCTGCTCTGGGGCAGGGCTGCTGACTTCACCAGATGTCACTGGCTTGGACTGTGTTTCCACCTTGCTACTCTCTCCTTGTCACTGCTGAACCTGCAAACAGCCACTGTTTGCTGTTTTCCTGGTCACTGAACAGCTCCCTCCACTCCCAGCCCCTCATCCTGTTTGTTTGCTTCCTTGTAACTTAATTATGCTCCTTTAGCCTCTAGGCTGTGGCAGAAGGTCAAACCACAGTTAGGCATTGAAGCCATTGCTCCCCTAGCACAATCTGCAAGACCCTAGCATGAAGCCCAAGCATCTCAACTCTCTCCTGCCTAGAGGTAAATTCCTTCTCCACCAGGCACTCTCTGAAGATTGTAGGGAGTCTCTCTCTTTCTCTCTCTCTCTCTCTCTCTCTCTCTCTCTCGCTCTCTTTCGCTCTCTCTCTCTCACTCTCTCTCTCTCTGTTTTGTTATTTCATACCTGTTGCTAACCATCCATTTTAACCTTTCTCTTCACTATTTTTACCCACTGGGATTCCTTAGCAAACACAAGTTTTATGGATGTTTTGCAAAGACAAGACGGCGTTGAGAAAATAAAAAGGTGATAGCAAACACGTATCTGTATTTTTGCCCACAGTTTATCGAGATGCTACCCATCTTGATAGGTTCTTCATTAGTCTGACCCAGAGAATCTGAGACCTTCTAAAAGCAGTTTCAGGAAGAGCAATACAAATCACCACCATTATAATCAAAGCCACTGTTTATTGAGACTAGGTCCTGTGCCTTGTTAAACTGTGTGCCTTACATATTTATCCTTTAATCCTCACAGTAGCCCAATGTGTTATATACTATTATCTTCATGTTAGGAATTAGCTTACAGAATTTAGGTAATATACCCAAGATTAACAAGTCATAAATTGCAAAGACAGGATTTGAATTCAGATCCTGGGCAGGCTAATTTTAGTGCCCACAATGCCTACTATCCCATTGTAAGGAAAACACATCTCCACAGCCCCTGCTGTAAAATGGGCCTAAATCAGTTGTTATGCAGAGGTACAGCAATATGTTCAGCTAAACGATAACAATGCCAAAGCATGAAATTCATAGCACCATGAATATGAGAATAAAATATCTTAGTAAACAAGACATGTGGGGCTAAATTTTTACCTCATCAAATCTGTGAATTCTTAGATGCATTTCTTAGACACATGATTTTTCTCGATTACTATTATATATAATTGACATACATATTTACTTTTCTAGCACTTCTGGAATGATATAAAATATAGGACAATTACTCTTCCCATAGCTTTATTAATACATTTGATTATTTTAAAAATTATTCTTTCAGTGATTTATGTTTAAGGTTGGCAGACTCCTTTCCCTTAAGCACCATTTCTGATTTCTGATATTAAGCACGTCCAGTACAGTTTGGGCCAACTACATGGGCCCTCCCTGATGTTACGACATATCTTTCTAGCTTTCCTTACACCACACTGTGACATGTACTTGTAGAAGAAGGATTTATTTCCTTACTCATCACCAGGCTTATAGCTGAGGCACCTATAGCACAAGACAGAATAACAAGAGAAAAACAACCAGATTTATTTAATAAATTTTATGTGACGTAGGAGCCTTCATAAGGAAATGAAGACCCAAAGAAACAGATAAACCTGTATGTTTTTATGCTTTGGTTTGAAGAAGAGTAGATGGTTATAGAGACGTGTATGATTAGACAAAGGAGGTACGATCTAATGGTAATAAACTGGGGGTAACTTAGCAAGGCCTGTTTGTTCAGATTCTCCTCTGTGTCTTTGAAGATAATGATGTTCCTTTCCTCTGGATATACAGAGGGTCCATCTGAAATGAGGCTTTATGAGCTGCTTCAAGGGAAAATGGCAAAGGGAAGGTGAGGTGCTTCTGCCATTTTCTTAAATACCAAAGTACCATATTTGGGGGTAGCAGGATCTGGATTCCATCAACCAGCAGACGCTTACTCTGAGGAGTCAACAAGAGCATCAGTATGGACCAGCAGTTCCCTCAGGAAGCCAGGCAATGGGCCAGCCTCCCTTCCCCAGGCCAAGATGGGCTGAGTCCAAAGTTTACAAACTAAGCGTCCACACAGGCAGAGCAGGTGACGTAACTGAGGGAGGTGGCTGGGTGTGAAGCAATCAGGAGAGCACATGGAAACTGTAGTGCTCCTGCCTTCCAGCCCCTATGCCACCTCTCTGCCTAAACAGATTATTACCACACGGGATGGTGGCCACTGTTGCCAGCTCCTCTGATTTTCCCAGAGAACTCAGAAACCCAAATTTTTGTGTAAAGTCACTGAGTTTTTAAATATAATTGGACAATTTTAATGTGTTTTTAAATGATGTGAGTTAAGTTAGACATGCCCTTGACTATGGGCCTGCAGATAGGACCCATAGATGCCAGTTTGCAACTCCCACCTTCAGTCCTGAAGATGGCGGCAGCTGCTGCTTTCCTGTCACTCCATTGCTCCATTACATGGTGCTCTCCCTCAAGCCTCTGTCCCCTCCCCTTGGTTTTTCCTCTGCCTCTCTTCTGTTCTGACTGAGGTCATCCTAATTTCTTCAGCCCGAACCCTCGCTCCCTCCTCTAATGCTGTCTTCTTGTCAAATTTCCCTTATAATGATGATATAAAAAGACCTAATCCCCAAATCAAACAAAGCAATTTATGAAGAATCAAAATGAGTAAAGCTTTCAAACCTTGCACTAAAAGGTACCTAGTAGACTCCTCTATCCCTGTGGGCACTTTATAAATAGTAATATTTCAAATGCCCATGCTTGAATTGAGTTTGTTTTTTATTCCTATTGGACGGCACCTCATGCATATGCTGTCTTTTAAGTTTCTGAAGTGAAGAGCCCTGTCAGCTTCCCCTGTTCAACCACTCTACTTTCTTCATGTCCCCAGCTCCTCTCTGCAAATATAATGCTGTTAACAACTCAGAAGTCTCTCTTTTGAGCTGGACCACAGTGGTGCCTGGGGCTTCCGCAGCCTCCTGGTGGTTCCGTCTGTCCCTTCAGCCCTGCTGTGACCAGGAGCTCTCTGAGAGAACGGTGCAGCTCTTTATCCAGCACCTCAGTAATGCAACTCTCCACCTGCACTAAGGCATGTGCAGCCCTCATTTTGGGGGTCTGTCACAATTTTTGGCCATTTCACAGGGCTAGGATGTCAAAAATAGGGCCAATTTTACAGCTAGAGAGAGTAGGCAGTTGCCTATATAATCAGATGCACCCAAGTAATACAATAAAATTCAAACTTAAAACATCCCCACCAGTTCACTGTGACTGAAACCTCAGGCCAGCCTCTTCACTCCACCACAGAGATGCAGGAGTCTGTGTCCTGGGAAAAACTTCCACACACTAAAGGCCATACCGAGGGGCAACTACTGATGTCAGGCATGTCTCTGAAAGCAAGCTTGATTATGGGAGAAAGAAAAGACATGGGGCCCCTCAAGCAGGTGTAAGTCCCCACAGAGGGAGTGAAGCAGGTGTAAGGCCCAACAGAGGGGGTGAAGCAGGTGGTTATGCACTATTTTGCCTGGAGCTCAGTCAGTGTGTATGCCCACCAAGGCAGGGGAGTAAGAATTTAGGGAAGTTAGTTCAACCACTGTGGAAGACAGTATGGAAATTCCTCAAGGATCTAGAACCAGAAATACCATTTGACCCAGCAATCCCATTACTGAGTATATACCCAAAGGAATATAAATCATTCTATTATAAAGATACATGCACATGTATGTTTATTGCAGCACTGTTCACAGTAGCAAAGACGTGGCACCAACCCAAATGCCCATCAGTGATAGACTGGATAAAGAAAATGTGGTGCATACACACCATGGAATACTATGCAGTCATAAAAAGGAATGAGGTCATGTCCTTTGCAGGAACGTGGATGAAGCTAGAAGCTATTATCCTCAGCAAACTAACACAGGAACAGAAAACCAAACACCACATGTTCTCACTCATAAATGGGAGTTGAACAGTGAGAACACATGGACACAGGGAGGGGAGCAACACATACTGAGCCTGTGGGGGGTGTGGGGGCAAGGGGAGGAAGAACATCAGGATAAATAGCTAATGCGTGTGGGGCTTAAAACCTAGGTGATGGGTTGATAGGTGCAGAAAACCACCATGGCACACGTATACCTATGTAACAAACCTGCACGTTCTGCACATGTATCCTGGAACTTAAAGTAAAATTAAAAAAAAAAAAGAAGAATTTAGGGAAGTACTTTAACCTTCCTCCAGTCATTAAGACAAGATCGAAACCCTAACCCACCTTCCCCACCCTCTCAGCATTCACCATATTTAAACAGACAACTCTGGAGACAGATAAAAATCTACTGGAGTCTTATGCTGGTAATTCCTTAAACTGAAGACTTGAAGGCAAGTCCTTTCTCATGAAGGAATTTCACTTTCCTGGTCCAACAGAGATATAGCCCAAAGGGCAAACTCCCCAGTTGGGCATAATTCTTTGGGTGAAATGTTTAAAAGAGTCCTGACAACATAGAGCAGCAATTTCCATGCAAATGTGTGCCTGTGAGGTAAAATGCAATTGGCCCAACAATCTTGTACTGATGGTGCACCCCCTTCCCACTTCGCTGGGGTGTGGAAACATGACTTTCAGAAATCTATTTGTACAGCTTTTCTCCCTCTGAGCGTGCCAAACGTAAATGACTTCTGTGTTTCAAAAGAGCGCTCCCTCCACACTGCTGCTCCGTGTCAAGGACCGCGTGGAAATAAGAAGCTGTAGTCCCCGCCTTCCCGGTGAAGCTACGGGAACAAAGGCAGTGTTTTTTTCAGAAAGAAAGAGAGATACGGCAGGACATTCATGTTTTTTGAAACAAAAAAGTCTGATTAACAATGTGGGACTTACAAAGAAAAATAATAGTAATAATCTACTGAACTTGGTGAATTCCCCATGATCACAGTGCTTCAACCCACCCACCCACCTCAACTCCAGTGGCCGCGGGCCACCTGGGACAGTGGTGGATGTAGTAGTGGAAAGAGCTCGGGACCAGGAGATTGTTCTGGTCTCTGCCACTTAATTCATGAATTTAAGATGAATTGGGGCAAACTGAAATAAGCATGATGGGGTTGAACTAGCTCAGGGGTCTTCAAACCGGGGTATGGGTACACATGCCTTACCACATTAAGACTTTGCAAGTAGTACATAGTCAGAATCAATTGCCAAATGTTCCATTTCAGCAAATTTCTTTCCCTGAAGTTAATCTGCCTGATTGTGCCACAAATACTTTTTCCCCAATATTTCTTTTCCTTCTTTGCAATAATAATAATAATAATAATATCCACTTCAGTCTTCAGCCACCACAGTCTTACTGAGGCACCACCTCCATGGCTTCCTCTTGAGGGAGAGTCCTCGGAGAATAAAGCAAGGGGGCTTTAGAAGGAAATATTGATATTGAAGAGAGGCAAAAAAGTCATGACAACCCTCTGCACCAACATCCTTCCTTCTTCCTTCCCTGTCTCCCTTGTTCTCCACTTTCCTTTCTTAGAACTAGAATTCAGACGCGAGAAGGTTCCAAAAGGCCACATTCTAATACATTTATTTGAGTTTAAAAAATGAAATAAGATTTTTTTCTGACAGAAACTGAGTCTAAATTGGCAGAATGGCTTGACAATAAGGACTAGCTTTGCCAATTAATTTATATGATGGACACTCTCCATGAATTTAATGAGCTAAAGCAGCAGCTCCAATGTTCAGATGAAAATATACTTTAATCATGGATATATCTAAAGGATACATCATCTAACGTATACTTTGCAACTATTTAAATTTATGACAAAAAAATATTTGAACGTTAACTTGGAAGGACTCTTTCAAAATTATTTTATGGAATACATGAGAAAAGTCTGAAGTCACAAGTTTAGTTAATTCTTGTCAAGTCAAACTGCCTGTGAAATTCCTTGGTTTTCTTTTCTTTCTCCCTCTCCCTGCATCCAGCCCTATCTCCCACTCTCCTAACCTCCCAAACATCTCAATCACCTTACAGAGGAGGGGGCTACAACAAACAGGCTGAACATCTCAACTTACTCAGAAAAAAATAATGAACTGGTTTTGTTGCCATTTCCCTCAATGTATTAATTTAGTATTTCCTCCAAATATGTAAGAAATAAATATGTTATTCAAGGTCAGACAGAGTAACAACCTTTCTTCTTAACTTTCCGTTCGTAATGAATACCATTAATACAATTCTTCTTTTTGTCCACAATCACCACTCCTGGGTATGAGAACGAGAAGGGAAAAGCACTTAAGAATAGCTATCAATATACAGATATCTCCCTTTCCGTTTGGTTGAGTAATGGAAGGCCACAGTGGTAATTATTTCAATTTTTACCAGCAACCCTCAGAAAAGGAGATAAACTCCCCAGTGACTCTTGGTAGCTACACTACCCAGCTGGTTCTTGCTGTAGACAAAAATGTTTTAATTTTGTGCATGGCTCCCTTGGTAGTCTGGGGAATCCTATGAACCCCTTCTCAGAGTATGTAAAACAAATGAATAGGATTGCAAAAGGAGCTAATTATCTTGATATACTTTTATCAAAATATTTTCTAAAACATCCTAGTGCATAGTAATGCATGTGCTTTTTCAGTAACATTAAATAGCAAGTGTTAGTGGCAGGAGTAACAACTATCACAATTTTAAAGTAGTGATTGGTATAAATGATATTTTGAAATATCTGCAATCATTGTAATGTTATATGAATGTATCTATAATTTGATGACAAATTCACAAATATTGCTGATATTACTGTGGCTTGTTGCTTGTATACTTTATAAAAAGAGATGTTAAATTTCAGTTGGAGTTCAGTGACAATAAAGACAAGTTATTTTCCCGTCCAAGTTCATGGATACTCAAGACAAATTGTGATGGAGGCAATATTTAGAAGGCCTTTCCCCTTGGCCCCATTACTCTTCTGGCTGTCCCTTCCTTCCCAAGGTACGCACCCTGCAGTAGCTTTAGTTACTGTTACCTATCGTGATGGCTCATGAGTAATAATCACCATTCCTTGACTGTCTACCATTTTGCATATATCATTTGTACACTTTACAACAACCCTCCAGAGCATTTTATGAATGGAGCAATTAAAGCTCAGAGAGGTTAAATAACTTGTTCAGGGCAACAAAGTAGAAGATTTGGGGGTTTAAACTCAGGTCTCTGTAGCTTAAAGCTTACTCCCATTTCCACTGCACTACACTGCCTCCTAGTATAGAGGAACCTGGGAATTTTTTTTTTTTTTTTGTCGTTTTGTTTGTTTGTTTTTGAGACAGTTTTGCTCTGTCACCCAGGCTGGAGTCCAGTAGCATGATCATGACTCACTGCAGCCTTGACCTCCTGGGCTCAAACAATTCTCCCACCTCAGCCCTCAAAGTAGCTGGGACCATAGGCATGTGCCACCACACCTGGCTACTTTTTTTGGAGAGATGTGGGTCTCACTATATTGCCCAGGCTGGTCTCAAGCTCCTGGGCTCAAGTGATCCTCCCATTTGGGCCTCCCAAAATGCTGGAATTACAGGTATGAACCACCTCATCTGGCAAAATCTTGGATTTTAGTAGAGAGTTTCTAAAAACCAAGTACTTCTCACAAATCAATTTCTAATGGAATTAGAGATTCCATTAGAAATCTCTAATGATCATCAGGGATCAGCAGAGGTAAAGCTACTTGGAGATGAGGAGTCCATCCTTCCATCTTTCTATACAAGTGACCATTCTCCTCACCCACCACCCCACTGCTGCAGAGAGGGAAAGAGCTGGGCCAAACCACAGAAATGTACCCTTCACCTTTGTGAGGCCTGCATGAGTTATAGGACATATGGACAAACAGAACCCTTTTATATTTTAGTGGGGGGAAAGGGAAACTGAGGAAGGATATTTATTGCCTGACTGCCATTCCAGGAAGGTTCTAGATGCATTCTTAAAATGTTTTAATTACTCCCAACACAGTAAAGAAACTATTATCCCTACTTTTTAGAGCAGGAACTGATGCCAAAAAAAGATTAAAGAAAATGAAATGTAAGGAATCTCCCTAACCCTATAGCTTCACAATAGCTTTCTGTTGTTATAAGCAGATTTCACAAATTCTAGAAGGAAGCAAGCACTGGTTGAAGGAAGAAGAGTATCAAAAACACTCTTTCACAATCTAAGTTTGCAAACAACTTGATAGCAATGTCCTTGCACTATTACTAGAATGTAACCTTCCCAAAGTAAGAGACCATGTCCCTGGCGTGTCTATACTCCACAGAGGAGATTCACAGTGATTGTTTAGTTGAACTAAGGCAGCGCTGGCCCATGAACCTTCTGTGTAACTCTTCAGAGCATCCCAGGCATTTCTCTGCCAATAGAGGACACGCAAAGTTTCTAGCAAGTTGGTTTCCAAAGTCATAAACTTTCTGGACAATGCTGTATTCATTAATCATTGAAGTGGGATCCATCTTTATCTCATCCCTTTCACCTCTCCTACCAAGTTTTTTGGCATTTTAAAGCAGATCTGGTAAGTACTGTACCCACCACAACCAATGGATGACATCCCCCATCTGGCTTTTTACTAAGATTTGTCAAGGTCAAATATGCGGTATTCTATTGAGTGCATTCGAAAATTAACATAGATGACAGTAGATTTACTCTAACATCTTTTATACTACAAACATTATTTGTATAATTATGCACTAGTCTCAAGCTAAATTTTCTCCAGTCTTCCTTACCTAGTGTTAATTCTAAGAAGCCATTTTTCAACAAATATTTATAAGCCCCTACTATGAGATCTGTACTATTCTAAGTACAAGGAGTAGGGAAGAAGTTAATGCATTCATCTGATTACAATACAATGTGGTAATTGTTAAACAGCAGTATAAATGCAAATCAATGAATGAATGGAGAAGTTATACATTTACACAGTACTTCATATTTTTAAAATTGCTTTCATACAGACTTGTGTTCCTCAAGGCCACATCTCCTTCCCTATGTGGTAGGTAGGAAAGATATTATGACCGAACATTATCAAGGTTGCAAGATTTGCCCAAGTTCTGACAGTGTATCAGTAGGAGAACTAAAGCTAGAGTCCAAACCACAAAGATCTAGCCCAGTACTTGAGTCTCTACTTTCATGACTCATTCCTTTTCCAGGCAGACTACTTTCCCATATAGCTAATGTCATTCAATAATACTGTACATTAAGGTATTCTGAAATCTCACAATCCCACTTATGAAGGAAACCCTTGATGTTCTACATCTCACTCCAAAGTTCCACATGCAATTATTCCACCAGACCAATAAGTGGGAATGGTTCATAAACTATGACTTCTATCCTTAGGGGTTCCACTTATCTATTGCTATGGAACAAATTATTCTAAAACTCAATGGTTCAACACAACTACCATTTTATTATGTTATATGATGTTGCCTGTCAGGAATTTGGACTAGACTCAGCTGACGAGCCCATATTGTTCCACCAAATGTTGAAGGTGATCACTCTGCTGTATGCAGCTGGCAGATGGCCAAGGGCCTCAATCACATATCTGACACCTTGTAGGGAAGACAGATTGTTGTAAAGTTGGACTTAGCCAGAACAATCACCACAGCATTTCTATGCAGCCCTTCTAGTATGGCAGCCTTAGGGTAGTCGGACTTCTTACCTGGAGTCTCAGGGCTGAAGAGTGATAAGGCAGAAGCTGCATGGTCTTGTGATCCAGCCTCAGTGACATAGCCTCATGGCATCACTTCCATCATACTTTTTTGGGCAAAGCAGTCACAAGTCTGCCCAGATTTAAAAACAGAAGACATAGAGCTCTATCTCTCCATGAGAAGAGTGTCAAAGAATTCACAGCCATTTTATGTGCTTCTTATATTAATTTATAATTCCTCTTCTTGACCAACAGTGGCCAAGAGAGTTGCTTCTGTTCCAGTCCCATCCATTTCCTCTTCTTATGTTAACCAAGTTTGCTAGCCCTCTTCTGCCTATTTCGCACGTCCTTCATGTTCTTGTCTCCTGCAGAGTCATGCTGGATGTTTGCTCCCTGTATCAGGACCTATATTACACAAGGTTCTCAGTCTTTGCCTATGGCTGCATGAGGTATACACTAAGGTATTGAGTCTTTATTAATTTTTTAAAGGTGTTATTGTTGTTTGTTTAGTGCCAAGAATGGCTGCTCTCTCCATTGGCACTGCTATTCCACTGTTCAGTTCCTGAGGCATTCTGCAGCTTCCTTATGTACATATCAGCTCTGCATGATCTTTGCCAACTTAAAATTGAGCTCTCAGAGTAGGGTCTTTACTTGTACTAATAGAATTTTTTGCTCTCAACGGTATACTTGGGACAAAACTGCAAAATAGATAAGAATACAAGCTCCGGAGTTAAAAAGATCTGGGTTTTTAATTACAGCTCCACCATTTACTGTGAGATCTTGTCCAAGTTACTTAATATCTCTAAACCTTAGTGTCCTCATCTGTAAAACAGAGACAAAGGTATACACTTCATGGAGTTGTCAAAAGGATAAAGAGCATTGCATAGACAAAGCCATTATCACATTGCCTAGTACTTGGTAAATACCTACTAAGTGGTAACTATAGTAATAATAGCACTACTGGTAGTATCAATGGTGATTAAAAATATCTGACTGATAAAGGACTATGATGGTTTAAAGTACTGATAAAGATGCAAATGGACTTTTACACCTCCAATCTTCTCTCTATAGATACCTAAACTGAACTTAAGTGAAAATGTAGATATGCATACAAGTATACACATACGTGCATGTGTCAAGTTAAAAATGTTTATATTTTATTTTATCTAATAAAATACTTTTATTTTATACAGATATGTCAAGTTAAAATATTTATATTTCCCCTTTTCACCAGGTATATTTTATTTATATTTCTTAAATGTCCATGTAGGTGTTTTCTGTCAGTCATTCATACCAGCATTTCAAGTAATTTTTACTAAGACAATCTACCTGTCTTAGAAAAATATTCAGATGCAATTGTTAGGTTCAGCTGCTCCTAAAGAATACAGCAGGATGAAAATGTCTCTAGAGCATCATAAAGAAACATTTCAATATTTAAGATGGCTGGATTGACTCCAAGGACTGAGGGACTCCAAAGACTGAGTCTGTCTATCACCAGCTCAGCCTCAGAAATACAGTTCTTGGCTCCAGTTTGCAGTTCAATGTATGTGATCAGTGCAAATACAAGCTGAATAAATCTTAAAGATACTGAACTAAGTTATTTCTCAACTCAAGAACACAAGGGACAAGACAATCTTGATTAGTCAATATCTGAGCTAGTATTTCATCTTGGACTAGCTGATGTGAAGGTTAATGTTATTGACTCCCTCTTTGAATCATCTTTGGAGAAAAGCAATATTCTGCTTTGAATTGGTTATTATCGCAACACACTCCCCATATATAAGATCTGTCAATATTCCTTCATCTGGGAGATTCTTAAGGTCTAAGGTTTTACTGGTCATGACGTGAAGTAATCTACATCACAATTCACATGCAATTCACTTCACTTACACAGTTCAACCTTTCTGAACAAGTACAAATCTTCCCAACAGGGACTATATTTACCTGTCATTCATCCACAGCTGTGCAGAGGAAACAGAGTGGAGAATAGAGTTAAGGGCATTTTAGAAGCTCGGAAAATTTGTTTCTCAAATAACCAGTGAAGGATTGGTGTAAACATTGAAAGTTCCTAGGTTTGATGCAAGTACAGTATGTCAGTTCTCTAGGGCTGCTATAACAAAATACCACAAGTTGGGTGGCTTAAACAAGAGATTATTGTCTCAGCTCTGGAGGCTAGAAGTCCAAAGTCAAAGTGTTGGCAGAGTTGGTTCCTTCTAAGGATTATGAGGAAGAATTTATTCCATGCTTCTCTCCTAGCTTCTGGTGACTCCAGGCATTCCACAGCTTGTGACAGAATAACTCCAATCTCTGTCTGCATTTCCACATGGCTGTGCTTTCCATGTGTGTTCATCCCATCTTCCTTCCATGCATGTCTGTCTCTGTGTCCAAAGTTCCTTTTTGTATAACATTTATGTAAGGTTACCAGTCCATTAGAGTAGGCCCATCCCAATGACCTCATTTTCACTGTTACCTCTGTAAACACGCTATTTTCAAATTCTTTAAGATCATGTTCTGAGATATGGGGTGGGGCGGGGGGGGTGCGTAGAGCTTCAACATATCTTTTTCTTTGCATACTTACAGGATGTAAAACTCTTGAGCCAAACAGAGTAAGGAAATGACACAGTCACCTTCCAGCAATGTAGGCCCAGGAAAAACACCAAAGTAATACAAAAGATTCAGTTCTATCCTTCCAAAATTATCTTTTCATTGTTTAATCTCCTTTTCTGAAAGCTACCGTTAAGATAATTTCAGTTTCAATCCTTGTGATTTAAACTTTTTTTCCCCCTCTTCTGGGAAATCTAGCTCCCAAGTAGTTTCTTCTGTTAGGTACAAGATTCCCCCAAGTTTTCTATGCCTTTTACTTCTTTAGCAAGAGGGTATGGTATAAATTGCAACCAACTCCTCTGCATTTTATTTTGCAGAGAGAAATAGATGTACATGTTAATTATCACTGGACATGAGTTAGTTATAAATTGATGAAATGTCTTCCAAACATTAGAAAACTGACCTCATCATTCTCAGAAGAATGTTTTTCCTCTCTTCACCTCTGTCCTTCAGCTTAGAACCAACACCATCCAGGAAGGGTTTAATTAAGAATCTACAGTATTTATGATGTTTCTAGGCCACAAATATTGCCTGTGCCAAGGATTAGGCTCCCGGAAACAGCCTTTCAGCTTCTTTCAAGTATGCTTCAAGGAAGAACACTATGAATCCGGGACTACCTCCTTCCTTTACCAAAAGTTCATGTTTTAAGCCCTTGAACCTCCTAAAGGACTAGGTGGCCACTACCATATTAGAAATGAGACAAAAGAGACTAATTAATAGAAAACATATTTGAATCCAACTTTGGACTTAGTGTGATTTGGAGATTGTACTCCACAGCAGAAGCAATAATGTGAAAACTAAAGCCAATGTAAGAAATGCTTAGGTCTCTGTCAGTTCATTTATGGCCTTCTCTGCATTAATTATTCTAGTTATCAATTCTTCCACTCTTTTTTCAAGATTTTTAGTTTCTTTGCGCTGGGTACGTAATTCCTCCTTTAGCTCTGAGAAGTTTGATGGACTGAAGCCTTCTTCTCTCAACTCATCAAAGTCATTCTCCAACCAGCTTTGATCCGTTGCCGGCGATGAGCTGCGCTCCTTTGGAGGGGGAGATGCACTCTTATTTTTTTGAATTTCCAGCTTTTCTGCCCTGCTTTCTCCCATCTTTGTGGTTTTATCTGCCTCTGGTCTTTGATGATGGTGACATACTGATGGAGTTTTGGCGTGGGTGTCCTTCCTGTTTGTTAGTTTTCCTTCTAACAGTCAGGACCCTCAGCTGTAGGTCTGTTGGAGATTGCTTGAGGTCCACTCCAGACCCTGTTTGCCTGGGTATCAGCAGCAGAGGTTGCAGAAGATAGAATATTGCTGAACAGCGAGTGTACCTGTCTGATTCTTACTTTGGAAGCTTCCTCTCAGGGGTGTACTCCACCCTGTGAGGTGTGGGGTGTCAGACTGCCCCTAGTGGGGGATGTCTCCCAGTTAGGCTACTCAGGGGTCAGGGACCCACTTGAGCAGGCAGTCTGTCCGTTCTCAGATCTCAACCTCCGTGTTGGGAGATCCACTGCTGTCTTCCCAAATGTCCATCAGTGACAGACTGGATTAAGAAAATATGGCACACATACACCATGGAATACTATGCAGTCATAAAAAAGGATGAGTTTGTGTCCTTTGTAGGGACATGGATGCAGCTGGAAACCATCATTCTCAGCAAACTATTGCAAGAACAGAAAACCAAACACCGCATGTTCTCACTCATAGGTGGGAACTGAACAATGAGATCACTTGGACTCGGGAAGGGGAACATCACACACTGGGGCCTATCATGGGGAGGGGGGAAGGGGGAGGGATTGCATTGGGAGTTATACCTGATGTAAATGACGAGTTGATGGGTGCTGACGAGTTGATGGGTGCAGCACACCAACATGGCACAAGCATACATATGTAACAAACCTGCACGTTATGCACATGTACCCTAAAACTTAAAGTATAATAAAAAAAAAAAAAGAAATGCTTAGGTTACCTTTGTAACTGCATCTTCCCCCAGATTGCGTGTGAGTTTTGCATATTCCGAAGTCAGAAGAAGAATCATGGCTCAAGAGACATATAAAGAAATACTACAGACCAGGCGCAGTGGCTCACACCTGTAATCCCAGCACTTTGGGAGGTCGAGGCAGGCAGATCACAAGGTCAGGAGATCGAGATCATCCTGGCTAACATGGTGAAACCGTGTCTCTACTAAAAATACAAAAAATAAAAAATAGCTGGATGTGGTGGCACACGCCTGTAGTCCCAGCTACTCAGGAGGCTGAGGCAGGAGAACCGCTTGAACCTGGGAGACAGAGGTTGCAGTGAACCAAGATCATGCCACTGCACTCCAGCCTGGGCGACAGAGCGAGATTCCATCTCAAAAAACATATATAAATAAATAAATAAACAAATACTAGAGAGAAATGCCCAGGTCTAGAACTTAAAAGTCAGAGTTACAGAATTATAGCAAATTCTAACAAATTTGAAAATGAAATGCCAAAATCAGAGGACCATTTAGTGGCATCATATTTTTACCTGAATAATTGACATCACAGAAAATCAAGTTGTGGAACGTACATCTGCAGTAACAACAGCTCCAGATTTATGTACAACACACGGATTTCTAGATCTTTATAAAGGTGCCAACTGTGCTAGATGAAAGAAAAAGTATTAGAATCATCTTCCCTAAACATGACTGATAAATTCCAGAGATAAAAGTCATTTAGCTTAATGGTTGTTTGGTTGTTTGTGCTACAGAGTACTAGTTTTACATATTTTTATTTCAAGTGAAATTGTTGCTTTGTAATACATACATTTGATGACATCTCATAACATTGATGTGTCATAACTAGAATAATTGTGTTGCACGATCTTACAACTAGGACAGCCCTTAACGATTACCTATCTTTTTTTTTTTAGTTGGAGTTTCGCTCTTGTTGTCCAGGTCAGAGTGTAATGATGCGAGCTTGGCTCACCGCAACCTCCGCTTCCCGGGTTCAAACGATTCTCCTGCCTCAGCCTCCTGATTTTCTCATCACTAGGAACTACTCCTGGGATTACAGGCATGCGCCATCACACCCGACTAATTTTGTACTTTTAGTAGAGACGGGGTTTCTCCACGATGATCAGGCTGGTCTCGAACTCCCGACCTCAGGTGATCCACCTGCCTTGGCCTCCCAAAGTGCTGGGGAGTCACCACACTCAGCCTAACGATTATCTATCTTTTCAATGTGGATTTTACGTACATGATTGCTGTGTCTCACTTGAGCTTCCAACGACTCTGTAAGGGAGATAGAATGTTATTCACTTGAAAACTACAGAGGTCCAGAGTGGATGTGAGACTTGCCCAAACTCACCCAGAGGACAAGGCCACACCCAGGCACCCCATGCCCTTTCCATCCTCTGTTCATTTCTATTTCACATCCACCCCACTTCCAAACACTGTGCTCAAACACTTCAGTGCCTGAGTCACAGTCCTCTCTCTCTCCTGTCTTTAACCATTACCCAAAATAACAGCATCATCCATCCATGTTGACCACAGAATCTGCCAACAGCTCTTTCAACTCCATTGCACGTTCGCCACAACTTTTATTTTCTCATCACTAGGAACTGCTCCCCTCCAAGATCTCTAGTCACTCTCCCTTTCTGAAACAATCTCCTCACTTTCTTCGCCCGCACCCAATGTATCTGCTCAATCTGCCTTTTGCCACAGTCAGTAAAAAAAATACTGATTGAGAACCTAAGACATAGATGGAAGACCAGCCAGACATGGACACAGGCAACACTGAGTTTTACCCACTCAGCCTAGCCCACCCCTCAACCACGTGGTCTCACCCCATATGCCAGTACATATCTGATCAAAAGGCCTCAATTGTCTCCCCAGCAATGGATGGTCATTTCAACATTACCCCCTGCAGCATCCTACAATCCCTCAATTCCTTAATCTTCCATCATTCCAATCCTTAAATCTCGACTATTTCATATTTCTCATTCTCTACTCCCAGACGACCTTGCTGCTGGATAAGATCATAAAACTATTACGACTAGATCCACCACAAACTCAAATTGTCCAACTTGGTCTAAGAGCTTTAAATTACTCTGCAAAACCCAAAGAGAACCAAAGAATGGGTAGATGTTTTAAAGATGCAGATTTTGGTTTGAAATAAGACGGAAACATATAACCACTTTAGCTAACCAGCAACCGAAAAATAATGAGCTCAGCGTTACTGTTGGCATATATATATATATTTTTTGAGATAGATAGAGTGTTGTTCTTTTTTTTTCTTTTTTTTTTTTTGAGACAGAGTCTTGCTCTGTCACCCAGGCTGGAGTGCAGTGGTGCCATCTCAGCTCACTGCAAGCTCCACCTCCTGGGTTCATGTCATTCTCCTGCCTCAGTCCCAAGTAGCTGGGACTACAGGTGCCCGCCACCACACCCGGCTAACTTTTCTGAATTTTTAGTAGAGACGGGGTTTCACCGTATTAGCCAGGATAGTCTCGATCTTCTGACCTCGTGATCCACCCACCTCAGCCTCCCAAAGTGCTGGGATTACAGGCATGAGCCACCGCACCTGGCAGAGTCTTGTTCTTGTCACTCAGGCTGGAATGCAGTGGCGTGACCTTGGCTCACTGCGACCTCTGCCTCCCGGGTTCAAGCGATTCTCCTGCCTCAGCCTCTGAAGTAGCTGGGATTACAGGTGTAAGCCACGATGCCCGGCTAATTTTTGTATATTTAGTAGAGACAGGGTTTCGCCTTGTTGGCCAGGCTGTTCTTGAACTCCTGACCTCAGGTGAGCCGCCCGCCTCAGCCTCCCAAAGTGCTGGGATTGCAGGCATGAGCCACCACACCCAGTCTGTTACTGTCAATATTTAAGTAGAGTTTAGATCAGAGGTTCCCAGACATGACTGATTATAAGAAATACCTACAGAAATTTTTTTTGTCTTTGAGACAGGGTCTCATTCTGTCATCTAGGCTGGAGTGCAATGGCATGATCATGGCTCACTGTAGCCTCAACCTCCCAAGCTCAGGCAATCCTCCTGCCTCAGCCTCCCTAGTAGCTAGGACTACAGGTGTGTGCCACCATACCCAGCTAAGTTTTTTATTATTGTGTATAGAGATGGGGTCTCCCTGTATTGCCCAGGCTGGCCTCAAACTCCTGGCCTCAAGGCATTCTTCTGCCCCAGCCTTCCAAAGTGCTGGGATTGCAGGTATGAGCCACTGCACTGACTGAAATTTTTTTTAAATACAGAATCCCAGGTCCCACTTCAGACCCAATGAAAAAAAACCTCTGGGAGGTGTTGATTTCTAAAGCTCCCTAGAAGTTCCTGATGCAGCCAACCCATAGAATGACATTAGGTTTCCAATGGGCTACACTACTGATTGTACTTTTTCCAGGACACAATGAAAGGGATTGCTTCACTGAGGGGAAATCCAGGTTGAATGGTCTGCCTTTACAGTTTATTCCACTCCTTTCTTTCTCCTCTACTTAAACCTGAAGGCTGTCAATGTTGCCTACTGCTTACACTCTCTTTTTGTCCCACTATGGCACTTAGGGCTCAACAACCTGACGTTCCGAGGGAGCAATCTAAGGTTCCTGTCAGAAAGTCTAGAAATGACCACAATGGATGTCCACGTGAATCCTGCTCATTGCACCTCCACCGACATGAAGCTCACGCCATCTCTTAATTTTCCCACTAGCATGGATGGTCTGCTCACTCTTCATGCTCCAATGCTGTCTTGCCTCATTTGTAATGACTTCATGTTAGTCAAAATAAATGTTTTTTCACTTCTGCCCTTATAGCAAAAGTAAAAGCCAGATGAACATCGCATCTTTGCTGGACAATACATTTGTAGCTGCAATTGGCCTCGGTGGACTCTATTGTAGAGTGCAGCTTATGTCACTGATTTTGAAACATCTTTATGGTCAGTGAAAAGATCAAGCATTACCTCCAGTGATGGTAAGATCCAAAGAGCCAGTTCCAGTAACATCCATGAGTATGACTCATACGTCTGATCAGTTGATTTATAATAAATCTCCCCTGCATGTATCTTGATAAAAGCAGACCTTTCAGGTTTCCTTTTTTAACTTAATGTTCCCTACCAAGGCTTTCCTTTTCATACTTTTCAGTTGTCAAATTATACAAATTTATACTTTTGCTCATTTACTATGGATATGATTGACTACATAATTCTTTTAAAAAGTTACCTGCAAATATAGTTACCCAATTTAATATACACATGAAAAAAAATAGATCATACTCTAAACATTGTCTCTTCCTGTCTTTTTTCATTAAATTGCAAAAGATTTCATACAGTCAGCATAGCTGGCACATCCTTACTTTCATTTCTGTAACCATTTTCTTTATTATTGATAACAGTGGTGACAATAAAAATAGTGATAATGCCTGCCTGCCTCCCCAAGAGCATAAAGGTCTTGGTCCCTAGAACAAGCAGGCACTGAAATAAACAACAAATGCTATGTATCCTTTGTTTAACATCTTGAACGTCTTAACCAATTTGCCTTTAGTTACTATGCATTTCTAACAATTCTCAGTTACTAAAGGCAAGAGAGTGGTTAAAAAAATAAAATTAAAGTTGCCTTCTCTCTTTTTTGTCCATTTCAGAGAGCAGCCTCACATTTTCAGTCTTTCAAGTCTCATGTACACATCACAAATCCACTGAAACTGGATAAACATTGAATACTTTAGTTCTCTTTTCAAGGAAGAATGAAGGTCAGATTTTGTGTAGCAGTTTTGCCCAATCGTAGAGGTACCTAGAGAAGATGGATTAACTAAAAGTGAACTATTTCTCTGAGGAAAATATGAGTTTCAGGCTCACAATCTGGACTGTTCTCACCCAGAATAATTTACCCTTCCCTTATTAAATAAGCCTTTTGGAAATGTGACTTCATCACTCACTATCCAATGAAATAGGCATTGACTGGCTGATTATTTCTAGCATCACACTTACCTGTTGAGAGGCTGCTACAAGATGAACAGGTCAGGAGGTATAGATCAAGTTCTTCTGAAACACAGAAAGATTAAATGATTAACAAAAGCTCCCATCTGGCCTACATTTTACTTTGTATTCCATTCCATTTACTAAACATTTATGGAACTCTTATTGCCCTAGACAAAGTTCCCTTGAAAGTTGAAGCTGAGGCAAGGTTTAAGTGCTAAACTTTATTGGAAGGTGTGATCCCATGTCAGCATGAGTGATGGGAAAGGGAACTGTGGCAGGTAAGCAAGGGAAGCAACTACAAACTGTTGTGATGGCAAATTAGCCACTTCACAAACAGACATGCTCACTGGGATAGGTTGCACAGAAATCTTTCCCATGGACTAGTTCATCCGGGGTGGAAAAGAGAGAAAGAGATATCTACCAAGTCCTTCACATCTCCTGCATCCTGGGGCCTTACAAGTCAGTTGCCACTGCAGTCTTTGGAGTAGAAGAAGAGGACCAAAGCTCTAGGGAGACAGGTGAAGGCCCGAAAATCTCAAGTGGCACACAAGAGGCATCTGGTACACTTATCATGTGCAACAAATATCATGTGTACCATTTCCTAGTCTAATATGACTACCAAAATTATAATTTACATATGATTAAATACATCCTACCTATATGTTCAAATCACAACTATCTTAGTCCACTTTGCATTGCTATGAAGAAATACCTGAAGCTGGGTAATTTATAAAGAAGAAGTTTATTTGGCTCATGGTTCTGCAGGCCATACAAGAAGAAAGGCACCAGCATCTGCTTCTGGTGAGGACCTCAGGATGCTTCCACTCATGGCAGAAGGGGGGAGGAGCCAGTGTGTCACAGGGTGAGAAATGGAGCAAAAGAGAAGGGTAGGAGGTGCTAGGCTCATTTAACAATCAGATCTCACATTAACTAATAGAATGAGAACTAAGTCATTACAGTAAGGGTAGCACCAAGCTCATCATGAGGGATCCGCCACCATTACCTAAACACCTCCAACCAGGGCCCACCTCCAACATTGGGGATCAAATTTCAAGAAGAGGCTTGGAGGGGACAAATATCCAAACTAGGTCAACAACTAAGAAAATACCTTCTGATCACTGATTTCCTTTGAAGACCTATGTAATAATATATGATTTTTTAAGAAATTATTTTCGCCTATGAATCTCATTTATATTTCAATATTTCAAAACAATAAACAAATAAGGAAAAAAACTTTTTTTTGAGACAGGGTCTTTCTCTGTCACCCAAGCTGCAATGCAGTGGCATGAGCATAGCTCGCTGCAGCCTCAAACACCTGAGCTCAAGCAGTGCTCTTGTCTCCGCCTCCCAAGTAGTAGGACTACAGGCCAGCACCATCATGCCCAGCTAATTTCTGTTTTATTATTTTTAGAAGTAGGGTCTCGCTATGTTGCCCAGGCTGGTCTTGAACTCCTGGCCTCAAGCTATCCTCCCGCCTCAGCCTCCCAAAGCACTGGGATTACAGGCGTAAGCCACTGTATCTGGCCAGAAAAAAAGCATTTGATCTCCTTCTGGAGAACTTTCACTGGTTAAAGCCCCTTGAGACTAGCAGAATTAAATAAATATTATATAGGGACTTATAAGGAAACAATGAGAAACCAAGTGAGCTCTCAAAGTGCTGTCTGTCAGAAAGGTGATTAGGAAAGACTCCGACTTCCTCAACAGAGTCATGCAAGCAATATATTTGATGTGACGGGAGAAGGAAGGAGAAATTTAGGAAGAATAAACTACTCCCTTCCATAGTACGCAAATAAATTATTTGTATGAAAGTAATATAAGCAATGCTGCAACTGTGGTTATAATACTTTAAGTCTATCTTACAGGGGAATTTTTAAAAGTCATTTGCCTGAAATAGCTTTTTATCCTACCAACTTTTCCACTGAATGATTTGTGCCAAAGTAACTCTGCATCTGATGCAATCTGAACCAGTATCATTGGGCTTATTTTTGGACATATTTTTAATTGTGATTAAGACACTTCAGCTCAGTCTAATAGCTTTCTTCACCAAGGGTGTCTAAATGTTCTTAAGATCAGACAACTTTACTATCACCACTGCCATTTATTTGGATTGGGTTGGAAATTTTGGCAACAATGTCTGATATTAGTGTGAGAGGCACAAAAGACAACTTAATTATACTATGCACCAAATCTTACTTGCCGTGAATTCAACATGCTTACACTGTTGATCCTAAATTCTTGGACTACTTTTATTTTCAATTTGTCCAAAATTACTGAAAGAACAAAAAGCAAAATCCTATTTCCTACATTTTGATTATTCTCTATCTACAAAGAGAATAAAAGATGCATTCAGGGTTTCCAAAATAGTACTGGGGGACTTTATCTTGCTATAGGACTAGTCCACACAGAAGATGTTTTAGCCCCTAAACATCTGCCTAACAAAGTATCATAGCCTGGGTGACTTAACAGAAATGTATGGTCACACAGCTCTGGAGGCTGGAAGTTCAAAATCAAGGTGCCAGCAGGGTTGGTTCCTTCTGAGGGCTCTGAAGGATCTGCTCCAGGCCTCTCTTGGCTTGCAGATGACGGTCTTCACGTTCACCTGGTGTTCTCCTTGTATGCATGTCTCCTTCCTTAAAGGACAACAGTAATACTGGATCGTTGCCCACCCTAATCATCTCATTTTAACATGATTATCTCTGTAAAGACGCTATCTCCAAATACAACCACATTCTAGGGTATTTTGGTTAGGACTTTAATAACATACAAATTTGGGGTTGGGGGAAATTCAATCCATAATACTCTTGCATTTTGCTTAATAGTCCTCCCATAGATGGGATCCTCTGGGTAATGGCAGAAGTTAAAATTCAGGTCCAGGGTCACATTGCCTGCATTCAAGCTCCAGATCTGCCCTCTGCTGGCTATAAGACTGAAAAGAAGTCACTTAACCTCCCTAAATTCTGTTGTTTCTTCATCTGTAAAATGGAAATGATAATAGCTCCTACACCACAGTATTGCTGCAGGGATTATATAGTCAATCCATATAAAGTGCTTAGCCTAGTGTCTGACACAAAGTAAGTGCTCCTGATATGTTAGTTATCATTAATATGAATTATTATTAACCTAAAATCATCCATTTAAACTGAAAAGTAAAGCTCACAGACCCAGATGTAGGAGAATACACTTTCTATCTTTCCTCTCCAACCAACTTACGGCCCCCTCCACTTATGGCTGCATTTTAGATTAACAAGGACTCCCAAAACGAAGTGCTCAGGTTCGTTTTGTCCTATCAAGTCCTATCAAGGACTTGTCAGATTATAGAATTATAATGGCTGATTCCCATTTTACTCCACCCCTTAATGCCAACAGTTAAGAGGAAGAGCTGAGGTCAGTTTCTTTACTGACTAAATGTTCCTCTTTACATTGGGACCCTCTATCAGGGATGTCCAATGTTTTGGCTTCCCTGAGCCACACTGGAAGAAGCAGATTTGTCTTGGGCCACATATAAAATACGCTAACACTAGCAATAGCTGATGAGCTTTTCAAAAATTTCATAATGCTTTAAGAAAGTTTATGAATTCGTGTTGGGCTGAATTCAAAGCCATCCTGGGCTGCATGTGCCCCACGGGCTGCGGGTTGTACAAGCTTGCTCTGTAATGAGGCATTCTGCATCATAGCTTCCCCCCAACAACATCCATTTTCTGTATCTAAGAAAGTCAGCTCTATTCTGCATTTCCTATTTTTAGGCAGTTCATATTTCTCTTTTATTCAGCCAAAATTAGATTACCAATTTTTTTTGGCTGTTGTTGCATTTTTTTCCCAAACCTTCTTTTACAAATTCATTAATATTCATGAAGGAGTTTATATATTAAATTTACGTAAGTATGAGATAAGAGGGAACTCTCTGCTCCTAAGATTCTAGTCTTATGCTGGAAGACTCTAAGGCTTGCTATAAATATCTATTTTTTATTGTTTTGCTTTCATGTCTGGCTTATCTCTTACCTTCTTATGGAGCCAGAAATAGAAATAACTGCTTAAGATGATAGATAACCCAATTACCCCAATTTGATCATTACACATTGTGTGCGTGTGTCACATATGCCCCATAAATATGTACACCTATTATATATCCATAATAATAAAAAATTATAAATAAAATAAATTTTTTAAAAAGAAAAGTAAGAAAAACTTTTCAAAAATAAAAAATAGAAAGACCCATGTGCTGGGATGGTACTCTGACCACACCAGTAAGCCTCCTTCTCTGGTGCATCTCAGGAAAGGGTGAAATTAGTTCACATAAACACCACTCAGCCTGACCAGCTCAGAAGATGTGTTTCCTGAAAGTCTAAACCTTCATTAAAGCATCCAGGACTACATTATAACTTTCTTGGGCTCCTTCCTACATAAAAAAGTAAAGAAATAAAACTATGTTTTATAACTCATTGGTGTAAAGATGAATATATTAATACTATATATCAAAACATTTTATTTGACCTAAAAGTTCATTTTTGTCTTCTGATTTTAAAAGAAATTAAAACAGGCTATGTGCAGTGACTCACGCCTGTAATCCCAGAACTTCGGGAGGTCAAGGCGGGCAGATCATTTAAGGTCAGCAGTTTGAGACCAGCCTGGCCAACATGGTGAAATCCTGTCTCTACTAAAAATACAAAAATTAGCCAGGTGTGGTGGTGTGTGCCTGTGCTGGGCACTTGTGGTCCCAGCTGCTCGGGAACCTGAGACAGGAGTATCGCTTGAACCCCAGAGGTGGAGGCTGCAGTGAGCTGAGATCCCACCACTGTACTCCAGCCTGGGCGACAGAGCAAGACTCCAGCTCAAAAATAAATAAATAAATAATAAAAGAAATGAAAACAATTTCATAAGCCTCTAAAAGCATTGTAGGCCCAAGACACTGTGTCTACTATGCCAATGAGATGCTAGCCTGCATCTAACTATATAGTATTTGATATACCATATCAAATATATAGTATAATATATATATGATATGCTATACTATATACTATATGGTATTTGATATTAGGCCTACTATATACTATATAGTATTTGATATTAGGCCAAGTTGTCATAAACCCCAGTCTAAGGTTCCTAGTTGCTAACTATGTTAACCAACTAATTATAAGGCATTAAAGATGCACTTGACTTTTATAACCCTCTATTACCAACCACAACATACAAGGAAAAAGCTCTGCCATTTCTGCATACAGTTAGAGCAAGGATTACATAAGTCTTAGCACATATTCATACTTATCATGTCACTGTTTTAAAACAGTCACTTTGTTCTCTCTGAATCTCCTTTGTAGATGTATAGATGTATAAAATAGCATTTGCTGCTTTTTAAAGTATGCCTTTCACAAATCAGCTACTGATAAAGGAAGAAAGAAAATTAACATTTGCTAAGAGCATACTATATATCAGGCACTGTCTTGGGTGCCTCCACATGTATAGTCCAGGGAGACTAAGATTATTACCCCGTTTTTATATGTAAGCAAACTGATACTAAGTAACATGTTTAAGATAACAGAATTCAGTAATGGTAGAGCTAGAACTCAAAATCAAGTTATTTTGATTTCAAAGTCGATGCAGTTTCTACTACATCAACTAGATTAATTATATGGAATTATATATATATATATATATATATTAGTGTTTCGGGGTAAAAAGATTTAGAATAACTTCATTTTAAAAGAGAAATTAACCAAAGGTCAGGCACAGTGGTTCACTCCAATAATCCCAGCACTTTGGGAGGCCAAGGTGGGAGGATTGCTTGAGCCTAGGAGTTCAAGACCATCCTGGACAACATGATGAAAACCCCTTCAAAAAATACAGAAGTTAGCCAGGCATGATGGTGCATGCCTGTAGTGCAGCTACTCAGAAACTGAAGCAGCAGGATCACTTAAGCCCAGCAGGTCAAGGCTGCAATAAGCCATAATCGCACCCCCGTACTCCAGTCTGGGTGACAGAGTGAGACCCTGTCTCAAAATAAATAAATAAATAAATAAATAATCAAATAAAAAGTACCTTTTTTTCTTGAGACAGAGTCATCACTCTGTCACCTAGGCTGCAGTACAGTGATATAATCATAGCTCACCGCAGCCTTGAACTCCTAGGCTCAAGTGATCCTCCCACCTCAGCTTCCCGAGTAGTTGGGACTACAGGTGAATACCACCAGGCTCAGCTGACTTTTTTTTTTTTTTGTCTCACTATGTTGCCCAGGCTGGTCTAGAATTCCTGTTCTCAAGTCATCCTCCTGCCTCAGCCTCCCAAAGTGCTGAGATTACAGGTATGAGCCAGCATGCCTGGCCACCATTTTCAAATTAAGTCAGTTATCAGGAAAAATCATGTCATCTAACAGAATCACAATTTTTGAACCAGAAAGTACATTAGAAGACATGCCTAGTTCAACTCCTTCATATTCTTAAGAAATCCCAAAAGGACTTGTGACTGTGCCAGGATCACATAGAGAGAAATGTACCTACAATCATTGCTCATCACTAAACACAAAAAGCAAAGAAAAAATGACCTATAAGTAGTAAATTTAAAAAAGAAGAGAGTTACATGAACAGAAAGTTATTCTGAAGCATTTTTCATGGTTCATACTGCTGCTAAATTGATCTTTTTTAAATCAATCAGATGAACTTTTCTTTCCATCATCATATGCCCCAAATGAAGACCAAGAAAGTCAATTTCATACAACGTTTTGAGTTGGTAGAGGCAGAGGCAACTGTGGGCTTCAGTAATCAAGGCCAACTCTTGTAAGCTACAGAAACTCAGCTGGACTTTGAAAGATGGTAGCAGTTGAACTTGCATACCAGAGTGCTTTTAGATTATCAGAACAAAGCCATGGATGAAACTGGTACTTGCTCTGAGCTTTAAAATTCTAGAAAGCAGTTTCATAAACCCTTCCTCCATTATATCTTACAAACCTGTAAATATTTTTTAAAAACAAGTATATAGGTGACTGTTTTTCAGCTAAAAATAAATACTTGTAAAAGTGCAAACAATACAGAGGTATATAGCGTAGAAAGTAAAAGTTTTCCTTAATCTTCTTCATGAATTTCATCCGGGGGCCCTTCCCTGTAGGTAAAGTTTAGTGTGTATACTTTCAGACCTCTTATAATGCATTTACACACCCATACACACACACACACACACACAGAGAGAGAGAGAGAGAAATGAATCCTGGCATATCAAGAAAAGAAAAGCTGGGGCAGGTGGGGTGTATCAGGAGGAGATTGATTAGAAATACACATGGCTGGCCACGCGGTGGCTCTTGCCTGTAATCCCAGCACTTTGGGAGGCCAAGGCAAGTGGATCACCTGAGGTCAGGAGTTCAAGACCAGCCTGACCAATATGGAGAAACCCCATATCTACTGAAAATACAAAAATTATCCGGGCGTGGTGGCACATGTCTGTAATCCCAGCTACTTGGGAGGCTGAGGCAGGAGAATCACTCAAACCCGGGAGGTGGAGGTTGTGGTGAGCCGAGATCGGGCCATTGCACTCCAGCCTGGGCAATAAGAGCGAAAGTCTGTCTCAAAAAAAAGAAAAAAGAAAAAGAAATAGACGTGGCATCAACTAGAAGGAGAGAAACTTTGGGAAAATAATTGAGATGTTTAAAAATGAATTAAAATATTTTATTTTCTGATAGGCAATGTAACCCACACATCAGCATTGGAGATGAAGCTGTATTATGTGTTTGATTTGGAACAGAAAATAAGGGAGGCAAGGTTGAAGATAACAGTGAAAGTCCTCTAGGTGGGTTCTAGGTGAGAGCAAAGCATCCAAAGAGCCCAGTTACTTTGGGTAAAATCGATTATAGAAATTGAAAGAAACAAGATTGTCAAGTACCTCAATCCCCAAGCAAAAGAATTTGGAGGTTTCTTTCCCTAGGCAATGAGAAGTCATTGTGGGCTGTTGAGCAAGAAATGATATGACATAATTAATGTTTTAGGAAGATTCATCTGGCAGCAATGGACAGGAGATAAACTCTGAAGTAATAGAGGCCAATTAAGAGGTTATTAGATCCTTAAGGCATATATTCCCAAGGAAATCATCTTAAGGTGAAAGGTTTATATACAAGTGTTCTTGCCACAGTGTTATAAAAGCAAAAAAAAAAAGGTTTTTAAGACACGCAAACAACTCAAATATCCAAAAACTGGAAGGTCATTAAGTAAATAGCGGTATTTGAAGACATTAAAAATAATGTTTTTGGAAAATATGTATTGACATAGAAAATGCTGGTAATGCAAAGTTTAGTGAAAACACTGACACAAAACTGAATATGAGTTTGACCCCAATTATATAGAGGATTTCCTAAGGACACTGTTGTGATTATCTTGCCTTAGGAAAAGACTATTAGTCAAAATGAACATGTTTTAGTCTATAATACTCTGCTTTGAGTAAATAAATTAGAGAAAACTTTCATGTATCAACATGACTTGGCTAAAGGAATGTTTTGATTTGTATTATTGGTACAGGTTTATCTTCCTAAGCATAAGAAAGGAGGTGAATTAATAATAATTGCACTCCACTTCTCTAAGTAGGTTTTAGGATTAAAAAGGCCCATGAAAAGTATGACCCACTTCGGATGTAATGACACTGAACCAGCAGGGAGCAAATGTCAGATCACAGACCACCTGCAATGCTGATGTTTAAAAACAAAACCAAAAATTACACCTTCATTCCATTTGGAAAGAAAAAAAAAATCAAAGTAGTAGCAGTGGTTATTCCTAGGAAATGACACTATGGATGATTGTTTCACTGTTACATTTAATAAGTTTACATCATTTTGATAATTAGGGAATTGTTTGGTTAATTGGGTTTATTTGTTTGTTTAATAAAGGAGCAAGTGATTAAGATTGTGACATGCAAAAGCAGAGAAACAAGAAAAGATGCAGCAGTGCTTTCTGATTCAGGATATAAAGATGATAAAACATAGTTCACAGTGTATATGGACTTCATAGACTTTCCTAGTAAAGCAGAATATACACGTTAAAGAAACCTAAGTAGGTAACTTTCTTGGACTTTCCCAAAGAAAGTTTACTTTATGGCAGTGGTCCCCAATATTTTTGGCATCACAGACAGGTTTCAATGGAAGACAATTTTTCCACAGACCGGGCTGAGGGATGGTTTGGGGATGATTTAAGCACATTACAATTACTGTGCACTTTATTTCTATTATTATTACATTGTAATATATAATGAAATAACTATACAACTCACCATAATGTAGAATCAGTGGGAGCCCTGAGCTTATTTTCCTGCAACTAGATGGTGGGAGACAGTGACAGATCATCAAGCATTAGATTCTCATAAGGAGCGCACAACCTATTGCGTGCAGATCACAATAGGATTTGCACTCCTGTCAAAATCTAATGCCACTGCTGATCTGACAGGAGGCAAAGCTCAAGCCACAATGCAAGCGATGGGAAATGACTGTAAATACAGATGAAGCTTTGCTCGCTTGCCTGCTACTCACCTCCTCCTGTGTGGCTTGGCTCCTAACAGGCCAGGGACCAGTATCAGTCCATAGCCAGGGTTTTAGGGACTCCTGCTTTATGGGATAAAGTTAAAAAGTGAAAAAAGTGCAGTACATTCTCTCTACCAAAAAACATCTAAGATGACTTTCAATTGACACTATTAGTATGGTAGTACAATAGAGGAGCATTTCAAGATGTCTTTTTTATTTTTATTTTTTGAGACGGGGTCTCGCTCTGTTGCCCAGGCTGGAGTGCAGTGGTGGGATCTCGGCTCACTGCAAGCTCCGCCTCCCAGGTTCACGCCATTCTCCTGCCTCAGCCTCCCGAGTAGCTAGGACTACAGGTGCCTGCCACCACGCCCAGCTAATTTTGTTTTTGTATTTTTAGTAGGGACGGGGTTTCACAGTGTTAGCCAGACTGGTCTCTATCTCTTGACCTCGTGTTCTGCCCGCCTCGGCCTCCCAAAGTGCTGGGATTACAGGCATGAGCCACCGCGCCCAGCCTTTTTTTTTTTTTTTTTTAATCTCATTCTGTTCAAGCTGGTGTGCAGTAGTGCAATCTCACCTCCCAGGTTCAAGAGATCCTCCACCTCAGCCTCAACCCAAGTAGCTGGGACTACAGGCAGGCACCACCATGCCTGGCTAATTTTTCAAGTTTTGTGGAGATAGGACCTCACTATGTTGTCCAGGATGGTCTCCAACTCCTGGGCTCAAGAGATCCTCCCACTTCCCAAAGTGCTGGGATTATAGACATGAGCCATCTTGCCTGACCCAAAATTTTGACTAGTCCAAAACAAGCAAACACAAATAAAAAAGGAAAATTACACAGTATTACTGTGGCATTTTTGAAGGACACTGGGTGCAGATTCATCCTTTTCTTACACAAGTTTTCAAATCATCGTTCTATAGATCTTAGCACTGCAGCTACTTCATAAATGCTAATAGGACCATAAAGTTACTTTAACAATATTTACTAAGTAAGATGGAGTCTCCTACATTATCAGTTTATTCTCCATTTTCAGTCAATATAGTCAACAGGTAAATTCCATTTTGTCATAAAATTTCTATTTCTATGATTTCAGTCGTTAAACCAAGTGGTAATGAAATGACAGTTTATAGTCCCTGCTATCACCAGGAATAAGCTAATCCCTGCTGCCCACAGTCTTTATGCAGAAATGACGGAAGCCTTCCTTCCAGCCCCAACTTCCCCCAGAATAAATGGACACTTAGGGATCACCCAGAGCTTGCTGTCAGCTCTAACAAGAATTTCCCTGGATAATTATGTAAAGCTCAACAATAATGTAGCAAATAAAATTAAATATAAATCAGATATATTTATACTTCCACTAATTAAAAGTAACAACTAAGAAAAGTTTATACCACAATCTGTGGGACATTGGTTTCCGTATTAGCAAAAGATGCATAATAAGAACATAACAAGAGACTAACACATTTCACATTGTGTGTTTGTTTCTTTCAGTTTGGGACTTGTTGATGTCTCTTAAAATTTCACACTAGAAGGAATAGTCCTCCTAATTTGTTTTCGGACCTCTGCATTGCTAGCTGACCTGAAACTGGTAGATTAAACTTCCTGTGGCCCACTGACCTTAGAAAAAAATTATTGAGCAAATATTTATTAACCAACTACTCTCTCACATGCGCTATTAAATAAATAAGTACTGGAAATGATTTATTTCACCAGTAGAAATTTAGAAACCACTAATTTGTTTTCTGACTCTTAGCCATTAGACATTCTTCCTCAAAGCTTTCTCTACTCGATGAGATGAAAAGTGGTAATATGTAAGTTTTGAAAGTTATTAACATAATGCTTTTAATTTATTCATATTTTATGAATTCTATTTTCAAACATAAAACCTAAGAAAATATATATAACACTGCTAAACTTCAAAACAGTAATGTGCCAGTTAATAATGTTCCAAAAGTTCTTTTAGTATTCCAAATTCTAATACACCTGCATGTTTAGCAGCATGATATACAGTAGTGCCCTCTAGTTGTACCAAAAATCTTCTGGTACAAATATGGCTGTAAGCTGAGTTTCCTCAGGCCTCCCCAACCCGTGAACACAAACGGAATCACACTAATAATAAAACCCAAATTCTATTGGCTCTTGTTGCCACCTAGCAGAACCTCAGCACCTTATAAAAGAGTTTCTCAAGTGCTTCTGGAAGTTGAGGTGCTCTCTGAAGTCAGTTGCTCTCTAAAGTCAGGTGAATTCAGGTGTGCTCGTGAATACTCCCACTCTGGCAGGGCATCTGCTATGACTGTCTCCAGCATCCATGTCACCAGATACTGCTGCCCCGTTACCCGCATGCACTCTCTGCCAGGAAACACTGCTGGTCTTCTGCCACCAGAGATGCTAAAGATGTGTGGTGGGATAGAGACATTGCCTGAGCTCTGTCTAATGTTGACTAACATGGACATGACAACCCATCAAAGGTACCAAACTCATGATGTTTCTGTGACTTTGTTCTACGAAATTTTAGATTTTGTTTGTGGTTTAATTTTTACAGGCAACTTGCTCCTCATGGTAACCAGACCTCTGTTGCTGGTCAGTGGTGCCTGGCTCTTCCTCTCTTCAGTACCCTTTACAAATATTTTACTTTAGGTGCTAGCCCATGCATCTATTAGATGTATGTACACATATTCAACGAATACTAGTTTCCTCTAGAGAAGGTCTCTTTAATCAAGACTTGAGGTTTATTATTTTGAGAGAGATAATTTGTTTATTACAACAAGTCATTATATTTCTTTATTAGTTATATAATTTCACCAAAATAATTTAAAGTATGAAACCCTGCTCTCACGTAGTAAATGAATATCTGAAACCAGGCAAACAGAACCACTTATATTTAATGGTGTCATAAATGATTTGCAAAATATTTTAACTCATTGGTAACCCTTCAGGCTCTTACTCATAAGGAAAGAAAAAGAAACTTAGAAATTATCTAACATACACAAGAGTTCTAATACCTCTCCTCTGTTTCACCTGATAATTTTTACCTGGCTAAATGCAAGTACAAGAAGTAACTGATAGTGGGTCTCAGGCTGGTTTTCTCTGCTGAGCTCTTTATTTCTATACACTTATTCCCCAGCACACACACAGTGGTTTTCTAACTGGTTATCAATCTTAGCAAAGGCAGGTAGCCTTTCCATTCTGCTATGGTTTGAATGCGTCCCCCAAAGTTCATGTGTTCGAAACTTAATCCCCAGTGCAACAATGGTGGGAAGTGGGTCCCAATAAGAAGTGAGTCCCCCTAATACCGCGCCTGCGCACCGCGTTTCTTCCTCTGTGGGCTCAGACCTAGTTCGCGGCGACATGGCCAAACGTACCAAGAAAGTCGGGATCGTCGGTAAATACGGAACCCGCTATGGGGTCTCCCTCCGGAAAATGGTGAAGAAAATTGAAATCAGCCAGCACGCCAAGTACACTTGCTCTTTCTGTGGCAAAACCAAGATGAAGAGACGAGCTGTGGGGATCTGGCACTGTGATTCCTGCATGAAGACAGTGGCCGGCGGTGCCTGGACATACAATACCACTTCCGCTGTCACGGTAAAGTCCGCCATCAGAAGACTGAAGGAGTTGAAAGACCAGTAGACGCTCTTCTACTCTTTGAGACATCACTGGCCTATAATAAATGGGTTAATTTATGTAACAAAAAAAAAAGAAGAAGTGATTCCGGTCATTATGAGGGCTCTGCCCTCATAAATGGATTAATGTTGTTATTCTGGCAGTTGGTTAGTTATCATGAGAGTGAGTTGGATACAAAAGCAATTTTTGCCCCTCTTGCCATCTAGAAATCTATTCCCCTTCCACCATGCACCAGGGGATGACACAGCAAGAAGATCCTTGCAAGATGTCAGCCTCCTCAACCTTGGACTTCCCAGCCTCCAGAACTGTAAGAAATAAATCTTTGTCCTTTATAAATTACTCAGGTATTTTGTTACAGCAGCATAAAATGGACTAAGATGCATATTATAGTTTAAGATCAAGAGTTCTGAAACATGATACCAATCCTTGCTTTATCCCCTCACTTGTTTCAGCACTCCCTGATTCTGGTGAATATGTCCAGGCTACTTGTTAGCAAGAAATCCTAATTCCACTGCAAAGCAGAATCTCCACTCTTTCCATTCTCAAAGTCTTGGTTCATGGTTTTTTTTTTGTTTGTTTTTGTTTTTTGAGACGGAGTCTCGCTCTGTCACCCAGGCTGGAGTGTAGTGGCCGGATCCTGGCTCACTGCAAGCTCCGCCTCCCGGGTTCACGCCATTC